>NW_027327045.1:0-23212 GCF_047675955.1 Chlorocebus sabaeus | reverse complement strand
ACTCAGACAGAGCAGAAGTAACATAATGGGAACAGAAAGGACTGGAGAGCATGAGAGTACCCAGTTCCATTTCCCCACATCTCTGGTTCTGACCAGAATGAAGTTTTTTATCAGCTTCCCAGAGCCAGCATTACATTTATGAACTGTTCCATCCTCAGAGGAACAGGAAGGACTCTGGAACAAAGTTTCTTTTCAACTACAGTGCTATGCGGAAGAAGCAAAAATTTGTAGAAAGCAGAATAGGAGAATTTTGCTAGGCTCTTTCTTCTGATATCACCCCAACCTTTTTATATACCATCCGTACAAATGAAATTAATAATTAAATTCTGAGACTAAACTTTTTAAAAAACCAATACAGTTTTTGTTTTCCCTTAGTAAAAACACCAGAAGTCACAAGCCCAACACCAATGACTTGCTTGCCTGTCATCCCTTGAGCCACTTCTAAATCAATCATCCCTTCTCTAGTATGCACTTATCTCCTTGAAGCAGTAACAAGTTCTTGCAGGGCAAGGGCAAGGGGCTTCTATTTTTTTTGTAACCCACAAGCAACCTAGTATAATGTGGTTCACATAGTAGGAGCTCCAGAAGGCCTTAATGAGTGCATGGCACGATCATTTTCTTTGCTCTCATCCAAACACCATCCAAAGTGATTTACACCACTTGTTAAATGGCAGTCTTCTTAGATGGGGATGGAAAATTCCTGCCCTCTTTGATGGGCCAACATGAAATTAGATGGTAGGTGGGTGTTTAGTTACTGTAGGTAGACAACTTTTTTTTCTGAAGACATTGCCTTTTACAGTAATTAGCAATCCTGGTGTTTTTGGATGGGGAGGCTGAATGAGTCATGGAGGCCTTCAGGTCACAATTAAAGCAGGTTTTAAAACCACATGGGAAAAACATCTTACCTGAGGAAATCAAAGTGTATAACCACCTATCATGACATCATTATCCATCGGTTCTTGTATTCATTCAACACATAACCGAGCACCTACTGGACTGGGTGCTAAGCCCCATATGCTAGATACTGGGATAGAATATAAATGAATGAAATAGACAGGCTGCCTTTCTAGCCTATCCTCTAGTAGATACAGACAAGTAAATAAGAAATTTCAATAGAGTACAATTATAATACACTTGATAGACAATTATATACAGGATAGTCAAAGCAAATCGTGAATCCTTATATTTAAAAAATGAGGGTGATGAGATTACAAGTAGACTACCACACAGTAATCAGAAGAGCTTTGGCAAGAAGAACTGTGTTTTTCCTGATACTCCAACTCGTAACAAGAATAATGGCACAATTCTTCATACTTGCAGAGCATATGACAAGTTCTAAACTTTTGAAACATGTATCATCTCATTTAATCTATATAACAAGCTTTTTGAAAAATATCTTATTATAACCCTTCACAGATGAGGAAACCATGGCTTAGGGAAGCTAAGTTACTCTGATGGACTGCTTTCACATCTTAATGACAACAAATAGCACGTAGTGCTGTGTTCATTATGAGCACATCTGTACTGAATGCTATTTAATAATTACTATCAGTTTTCTAAGTTAAACTCTTTTGTATTCATAAACATTGTAAATAAGATTTCTTCTTATATGTGCAGGTGCGCAATTTACCAAAGATAAAAGCGCTTTATGAGAAATAGCTTGGGCACTGTGACTAAAAGACACCCAGAACTACTTAGAAATTTCAAGTCTCACTTTCTTTTATCTTGGAATTCTTTTTAAGTTTCTCAATTTTAAATGTTCCACTCTCTCCTACATGGGAAAAAAAGTAAAACCTGTCTTTCTATTTTAAGTCTGTAAAAACATGTTCAATGATCCTTTACATTGCAGTCAATATTCTCAGGCCCCACAATTGGCAAACAACAGCTGCATCAACCCACATTTCACTACCCAGGGGAGATTAAATAACTAGTTATATTAGACCCTATTGTGGGGATTAAATAACTAGTTATGTAAGACCCTATTGATCCTCAAAACACCACATTCTGTAATCATAGTGATATCAAATATATACATCCTACAGATTTAGTCGTCCTTCAAAGCATGAAGGTTTGTGAAAATCAGTAAATACTGCTGGTAGTACTATACCAATATTTACACACACTGGTTATAATTTGGATGCTTTCTTATTACTTGTCAAGGCTTAATACATTATTAAAATAAATTTAGGGTTGTTTTAAAAAACTAATGATTAGGATAATATATTGACAAATATAAAAGTATTTCCATTATTTTAAATGGTTTCAATCATCATTGTAAATGCAATGAACACTTTACAACAAAACTTAATCTTTAAAAAATGCACAATTATAATAAAAAATATATTCACTCTGAGAAATCACACACTTTTGAGATACTCATTTATCTGTGGGTTTCTCACAATCTTTTCTGGGGACTTTTATTTCTCTATTTCTTTGCTCTTTCAGTCCTGAAGTAAGCAAATATCTTGTTTCTGAGGTCTAAGAATGACGTTAGGACATTTGCCTGGTTTTCTGAAGGGAGAATACGTTCTAATTTTTCCAGTGCTTTTCTTACCTGTCATGCCACAAAAGTCACACCATGTTAGCAGAGGTGGATTTACCATGAAGAAAAAGGAGGTTAAACCTCGGGGCTCCTCACATAAACTCTTTCCTTCCAAGGCACCGGGAAGTCACCTATCAATGTATTTACATGGTCCTATGTTTCTCTCCCTTCCCACTTACTCTCCATCACATTTCCCTTGGGCTGAGTGGCACTGGAGTGGCATGAACATCTGGGGAGATTTTGCTGAGGTATACTTTCTCAATGGGGTGATAACACACCCAACAGGGGCAAAACATCCTACTCTTCTTATTTATTTATAAAGCACAGATATATACAATACATAAACAAATACACAATACATCTGTGCTATTAAAATTTCATGGGGGAACTGTTAGGAAAAAAGAAGTCTAAGAACGTTCCTCAGAGAGGGGTGATGATGAAAAATAAGTTTAGAAACACTGGGCCAAGGGGGAAATTAATTTGGAAATACTAATATATTTAGTTTAGGTTTGGTGGCATATACATATGTGGTTTGCATTCCTTTTCATTTATATTTAACCTATTGTAGGAATGGCCTCCAGAAATGCTCCTATTGCCCTCTGTGAAAACTTATCTATATTATGACATGACATGACAGAGCTAGAGGTTATATGAATATTTCCTGCCATGCCCAGCCCCAGAAGATATAGGTAGCAGAGAGGTGAAAAGAGGCTTGAAATGTAAAAAGTTAGAAGCTACTCTGTGAAAAATTCTTCTCACTATCAGGCATGTAAATGTATAAATAACGGATTCAGTTTTTCTTAAAACTGTAGACTCAAGGGGTACATGGGCAGGTTTCTTACATGGGTAGACTGCATAATTCTGGGGCTTGGGCTTCTAGTGAACCCATCACCCAAATAGTGAACATTGTATCCAGTAAGTCACCTTTAACTTTCCCCTACCCTTTTGCAGTCCTCGGCATCTATTATTTCCATCTTTATGTCCATATATACCCATTGTTTAGTGCCCACTTGTGAGAACATGTGAAATTTGATTTTCTGTTTCTGAGTTACTTCACTTAGGATAATGCATCTATGTTGCAGCAAAGGACATGATTTCACTCTTTTTATGGTTGTACAGTATTCCATGTTGTATATTTACCACATTTCCCTTATCCAATCCACCACTGAGGGACACTTAGGTTGATTCCATATCTTTGCTATTGTTAATAGTGCTGAGATAAACATGTAGGTGCAGGGGTCTTTTTGATAAAATGATTTCTTTTCCTTTTTGTAGATACCCAGTAGTGGGATTGCTGGGTCGAACGGTAGTTCTATTTTTAGTTCTTTGAGAAATCTCCATAGTGTTTCCATAGGGGTTGAACTAATTTACATTCCCACCAACAGTGTATAAGCATTCCCTTTTTACCACATCCTTGCCAACCTCTGTTAGTTTTTGACTTTTTCATAATCACCATTCTGACTGGTGTGAGATAGTATTTCATTGTGGTTTTAATTTGTATTTCTCTGATGGTTAGTGATGAACTTTTTTTATATGTTGACTTACACTAAGTCATAAAATAGAAGTTTTGCTTGTCAC
This sequence comes from Chlorocebus sabaeus, assembly GCF_047675955.1. Lineage (NCBI taxonomy): Eukaryota > Metazoa > Chordata > Mammalia > Primates > Cercopithecidae > Chlorocebus > Chlorocebus sabaeus. The sequence continues at coordinate 19,092 of NW_027327045.1, read as the reverse complement.
AATAATGCAACACGTACAATTATAAATGCACATAGACTTTTGTGAGGACTACACAAATAGAGTTCACCAGAATTCCTGTATTTGTGGAACTCAACCTATAATGTAGTATAATCAGTAAGCATCCCTGTGTAAATACAGCAAGTTTCATGTTATACATTTGAGTATTAATAATAAAAAATAAAGTTCTATCAACTATGCTAAAAAAATCTGAGTTATGTTTTTATTTTCTCAATAGAGCAAAATTTTCAAAACCCAAAAGTGGTTGTCATTGGGAACTGCTTTTGCCTCTATTACTTTCCTTTTGAATCTGAATCTCTCACAGCCAGTGGAGAATTGATGGGGATCGTGTCACTGGAAACTTGTACAGGGCAATGTCTTCCTTGAGTGTGGTATCTTTGCCTCCCACACCTAGGAAGTACGAGATAGACCGTCCCTGCCCAACTACGAACAAGCAATTTGGGTGATTTCTTCTTTCCTTTCAAAGTTGCCCTTTTAGCTGATGTTAAAAGAGCTGTGATTAGGATCATGAACTCTGGAACTTGACTCTCAGCTCTGGCACTTATTAGCCATGCAAATTTACTTAACCTCACAGCGCTTCAGTTTGCTCACTTGTAAAATGGAGATAATAATAGTACCTACACCAAAGGCTGCATTGAGAATCCACAAAATTATATTTTGAATGAAAATTGTTTCCAGTTCTAATCATATGTACATAGCTATACATATATCCAGAACAAGGATAATATGTAGGTACCAATGCAGTGTTGTTCTGGTGTTAAGTCCTCACCAATAAAACACTTGCTGCAAGTGGCTGGGTAGTGCCTGCCCAGGTGCTGTGCAGACCCTCCTCCTCTTTTTTTCATGCTAAGTTTGTATTGCCTTCTGTTTCACTTCTGTATTCCTTGGTGTATCAGATCCTAGGGCTTCTGTAACAAAGCACTACAAACTGGAAGGTGGCTTAAAGCAATAAAAATTTATTATCTCACATTTCTAAAGGCGAGAAGTCCAGAATCCAGATGTTGGCAGGGCCATGCTCACTCTGAAACCTGCAGAGGAATACCACATTGCCTCTTCCTTGGTTTTGGTAGTTTGCTGTCATTCTTTGGCATTCCTTGTTTTGCAGCTACGTAACTCCAGTCTTTGCCTTCACCATCATGTGTGTTCTTCCCATGTATCTCTGTCTTCACAGGGCTATCTTCTCATAAAGACACTAGTCATATTGGATTAGGGACAAACCTTACTCCAGTATGATCTCACCTTAACTAGTCACATTGGCAACAATGCTATTTCGAAATAAGGAGACATTCTGAAGTACTGGGGCTCAGACACGTCGCATGCAATCCATACTACTTGAGATTACATGTCCTGTGCTTATCTACACTGAGCCACATCAGCCTGGCCACTTCCTTGTGCCAAGTTATCTTGCCCTATTTTGTTTGCCTTGAAAAAACCACTCTAGGATATTAAAATCATACAGGATGTATGTGGATTTAGGTTGTAACAATGGATGGGCTTAAGATACATTGTTTGGTGTGCATAATTGATGAAAACTCCAGCATTTGTAAGACGAATTACTCTAGCAGATGTAAGACACAGAGGTGTTTAGTTGTAATGCTTCCCTGGGTAAGATAATGTTGTCAAGATAATGCTGTCAGTAAATGTGGGCTCTTGCTGCTAATCAGTGAGTCTTGGTAGGAAAGAGATCCATAAATTTAAAAACACACTACTACCATTTGTTGAACAATTACTGTCAAACGCTACTCTAAGCACTTGAAATATTCCTTCTCACACACACACACACGCACACACGGAAGATGCTATTATTACCCAATATAACAGTTACTTAAGTGCTAGAGATTAAAAATTACTCAAGATCACAAAGCTAGTAAGTGGCAAAGTTGGAATTAGAACTAGGCAGGTTGATTTCAGAGCCTGTGCCCTTAACTATGACACATTCTTCCTCTAAATAAACAATATACTATTTTGTGAAAACTAAACAATTCACCAGATGACCCATAGATAGCTGATGGACTGAGGCTCACAATGAAACAAAGATAAATCATCTCAAGAACATCTGTGGCATCAGTGGCTACACTGCAAACATGGATTAACTTCCTCTGAGGCATCTTGGGAGAGAAAGGTCAGTAAGCTGAAGGACTCAAAGATAAGAAAGAGGGACTGGAAAACAAGCTCTCAACCAGTGACTCTCAAACATGCCTATGTATTAGAAACACCTGGAGAACTTTTCAAAAAATACCATGCCTGGACTCCACTCTCAGAGATACTAATTCAATTAATCTGAAATGACCCCAGCCATTGGCATTTTTTCAAAAGCCCCTTTTATTCTAAAGAGCAGATAGTTTGAGATATTGCTCTGGACACACTGCAGGCTTCCACCATTGCTATTTCATACCTTTCCTATCCTGAAGTCGAACCTGAAACACAACTCTACTCCTCTAGTGCTCCCTCCTCAACCCAAATTCAACAGGTTCAAGGTCAGCACCTTGGGGAAGGCCAGCCACCTTTTGGAGGAGGCTTTACAACAATATTAATCCCATCCACCAGGGAGGGGACCCCACAGTGGGTGACTGCTACTCTGAGAACAAAAGATAAGAACAAGGGAGAGGGGCAAAAATTTCTTCCTTGCCGCCCTCCTTCCAAATTGATTTCACTTTACAAAGCTGGAATTCACAGTGCTTCACTCAGTTTTTCCTCCAAAGGTAGACCTGAGAAGAAAAGATAATGTGCTACTGCAGAGCTGGGACTTCCCATGAGCCTGGTACTCAGCATAGGTTCATAGAGTGAGTGAGGAAACTGGGTTTCAAACTTGGGGCTGTCTAGTGTTTCCAGGGAAAAGTCATTGATTCAGTTGTGATCCCTTTTATTGACTTTTTTCAAAGAGACTCTTTTCCTTTAAATGTCACCCACATAATCGATGAACCTGAGCAATAAGTGTGCAACAGAGATCTCAGTGAGGGCTGGCATGGCAAAACCGCTAAAGTAGAACCTGGGCGATGGGCAGACATTATTATAAAATAAGCCAAAAGTAGTTAGGACCAAGGACAATACCTTGTAAGTTTTGTCCTAGGTGGTCTCATAGACTTTAATTCCCCAATGGCCCAAGGCTGTGAAAATGATTCCACCATCAGGACAGGTCTACCTGAGATTTAAGCTCTGCCTTAAAAGCCTGGTGAATTCTCACCTTAAAAGTCATGTTCTAGGGGCTCTAACTTTATAACCAAAACTCTGTTAGAATTCACCCAGCAACGTGGAGATATAGCTGTCCTAAAGGGGATAATCACTAAAGGATGTTGGCTGGGGGACAGGAACAGAAGTGAGTCCTTCCCAAGAAGAAAAAAGTAGCTAGAAAATCTTGACTGAGGAGAAGACAGGGTTTTACTTAGTCACTTAACACATCCCCTTTCAGAAGTCATTTAACACATTCCCTTTCAATGGAGAAGAGTGGTTTCTTCTTTTTAGAACACAAAGAAACAACAGAGAAAAAAGAAAAATCCCCATTTCAGGGAAACTAAAGTCTATAGCAAAATAAAGGCCAAAGATATATTGATTCCTGGGGTAGCTTTTTCAATTCTGGAATGGTTTTCAATTAAGTATAAAGATTCAAGGCAAAAAGAAACAAAGAAATCTATGTAAACCCAATGAACACAGGGCAAGATTAAATAATGCTTAATGACCGCTAAGAATTTGCAAAGTACCTAGTTGTTCCTGTTTTTATTATCATCTTTCTGTATTTTTAACAATATGACTTATATAGATGTATAGTTTTGCTCTTCATTGTTTATTTACATTTTAAAAAATGTAATGGGAAAGTATGCAAGCATTTTTATTTCCATGAATTATACCCACAGCAACCCTAATTGTGTTGAAGGTTACCAACTGCATTATTAATATTCTGTCCTCTGGGGCCCTGTCACCACACACAGTCACCTCTTCTCCCACTGAAGATCCTTAGATTTGAGGAGATTCATAGGCAAGGCAAAGAGTGGAGATTACCAGGTAGAAATTATATGATAGGGTCAGGGAAGGCATCAGTTCCTTACCCTCTCTTCTTTACCTATGCCTTCTTGGCAAACTCCAGTTAGCTGTATTCTTCAATGCATTCTTTCTGTGTCTGTGTTTAAGCCCAGAATAAAGTTACAAACCTGGGCGGAAACAAAACCAAGTTACATTACCTAGTTTGGCCCTCCCTGCTTGATAATGTGCTTTCTTTATTTTTATTTTTTAAATTAAATTAAATCTTTTTTTTTTTTTTTTTTTTTAATTTGAGATCAGTCTTGCTCTGTTGCCCAGGCTGGAGTGCAGTGGTATAACAATAGCTCACTGCAGCCTTAAACTCCTAGGCTCAAGCCATCCTCCGGTCTCAGCCTCCCTAGCAGCTGGGACTGTAGACATGCACCACCACACCCAGCTAATTTTTACATTTGCTTTCTCTTTAATGGTTGTGCCCCATTACAGGTCTAAGGACACTTATTCTAAATGTTTCCTCAATCAAGCCCCCAAATCACTGCTGAATATTCACTGAATAGTTTCCCATACAATTTAAAATAAACCAAGACCACTCAATATAAATCTTTTATATTTTCTTTTTTCAAGTTATATTTTCTCAGTATTTCTCACCACCCGAACTCATCTTTCTTTTAATGTCTCTTTCCTAAGCCCTCTGCAAAATTGATCCTACCAGATTTCACTTCAGGAAAATCATTTTCTCAAAAAAATTCTTTTTGTCTTGACTCTTTCATCATTCTTTTTACACTGACATTCTCTTCAAATCAATAATATTCTGTAGCACCTTCCAGTCTTAAAAAAAGGACATCTGTAATAACACTATTTTTACCTATATTAAAGTGTATATATGTCTTATGTCCTTATAAAAGACTCCTTAAGAGCAGGAAATAAAATTTAAACATCATTCTATTTCCCCGAAAGTCACCATTGAGACTTACATACACAGTATGTGCTCAGTGAAGGTATACTGAATGAATGAAAGAATGTTTTAAATCTTGTTATTCTTGGGCTTATTCCTGGGCTCTGAAATGAAATCCACAGGAGTGCTCTGAACTTGCCTCAGTGAAGACTCATTTAGGGTTTGGAATGTCTGAAGGATTCCCTGGACTCAATACATGGGACACCCTCTCAGATAGTTACTTTCTCAGTTACTACCTAATAGGCATGTATCAGGCTACATCAGAAATTTCCAAATTACTATGTCCTTATTGTTTATTGCAGGGTTTCAACTTGCCCTAAAAATCTTTCACAGTTAATTGTATCAGTGCAAAGGGTGTACTTCACATGTGTCTGTCTTGGCTCTATCACAAGTCTAGAGGGCCACTAGAAGGAGCATCACTACAGTCTCTCATAAAAGCACAAAGGTCTGTGCCAAGGGTGCTTCTCTGGTGCTCCCAAAGCTGATGATCCTAAGGGCACCACAGTCATACTGGGCTTGAGAAGGGACCAGGCTTCTTTATAACTTGGTACACATTTTGTCACTCAGCCTATCCAAAAAACAGCTCCTTTTGACCCCAGGCTTCTCATCTCTCTCAGTCCAAAGGGTAACAGAGGACAAGTGCCATCTCTACTTCATTACCTAGGTTTGAAACCAGTTCAAGGAACCAGACAGGGAACAGATATTCTTCCCACTCCATTTGTCACAATTTCTTTCTTTTGCTGTGACCCAGACCCTAGAACACTCTTCTCTCCTGTCTTAAAAATTCTCTTGCTTTTAAGTGGATGCAAAAACTACTGCTGAGGGTGGGGAGGGTGTGAGACAAAAGCAGAGAGTGTTACCCAGGTTAGCAGGGCCCAAGACCTGGGTCAATCCGTTCAATGTGATGTTATAATTCAAACACTGAAAGACACAATAAATTTATTCCTCAGGCAGTAAGTCATGTCACAAGCCATTTTAGGATTCTTGTTTTGAAACTGAGAATTCTGTACCATTTGCCAACAGTCAAAACTCAACTTTCACTGAAATTCTCATGTGTGCTGGGGGAAATCTAATAGATTGTTTCCAACCAATTCTTCTTTTATTTGTATGAAAAAGATTGGATTTTCACAGGTTCATGCAACACCACCTTGGGGACTCTCTTGCCTGCCAAGATCTTTACCATTCAATCTGCCAGGCCCCCTGTTTAGACATTTAGGCATTTAGATAACATCAGCCAGCCTCCAAGCACTTCCCCAAAGTGATCTCAAACCAAAAGCAGACTTTGGAAGACAATATCAAAGAGTTTATTAGAAGGCCTGGCATAGTGGCTCATACCTGAAATTCTAGTACTTTGGGAGGCTAACGCAGGAGGATTGCTTGATGCCAGGAATTTAAGACCCTCCTGGGCAACATAGTGAGACTCCATCACTACAAAAAATTAAAAACTTAGTCAGGCATGGTGGCATGTGCCTGTAGTTGCAGCTACTTTGGAAGGCCAGGAGTTAGAGGCTGCAGTGAGCTATGATCATGCCACTACACTCCAGCCTGGGCAACAGAGAGAAACTCTCTCTCTGGGGGGGGGAAAAAAAAAAAAAAAAGTTGGTCAGGACAACTTCTGGGTAGTGCAGCTGATCTAACTAGGATCTCATAACCATGACCTCTAACATGTTTAGAGGTTTTTAGAAGTTTTGAATGTACAAAACAAACAGAAATCCTTGACTTTATTTGGCTGTTTCCTATATAGTTCTTTAAGTCAGATAAGCAAGTTTTTTCCACCATCCCCACCCACACCCTGTCTGAGAAGTTTTTAAAGGATGAGAAAGAGGGAATGAGGGTAAAAAGCAAATAATGGAAATGCAGGGAAACAAGGGGGTACAGTGTAAGCGTGAGAGAGAAAGAGAAAGTGAGAAAAGCCTACAAGACAATCTGTCTTAAATTCATAGAGAGGAAATACTGCTAGAAGTGCTGATTCAAGCACTTTGGGAATACTTTAAAACTGAATGCCTTGTTTCAAAGACACGTCTCTGAGGAAGCCAGGTTTACTCTCTTCCCTTGTTGCCAGAGTTAACATTCAGGGAAGGCAAACAGCCTTGTATGTTTTCCCCCAAATGACTCTACAACTAGACTTAAATTCTTCCGTTAAGCACGCCTCTTGAAATACAACCCTGAATCTAGGAGTTGTGATTGAAAGTATGTGTTAGTAATCAAGAATCCTTTTCTTGATAAGCTCCCAAGATGGTTAGTTAGCTCCCAAGAGGAATTTCTCTTTGCTGGGTCCTCACCTTCTTTGAAGGCAATCAAGAGCACTTACACAAAACAGGACTATGAGACCATTTTTACCTGGCTGTGGTCCAAAAAGAGGTTTACTGGGCATTTCTTTATGAAAGAAAGTTGCTAAGCTATAGTAAACACCCACGTATCTCTGAGGCTAAGAATGAATCAGAAAGTTATAAATAGTTGTAAAACTTGATCATTTCCTTTTCTGTGTCATCTATGCAAGGGGTGAATAGGTTAGTACATTTCAGAGAGTTAAAAACAGGACAGACTGTAGAGCTCTTGAAAACTCTTTCCTGTAGAGAAGTCAATGTTAGCCTCGGACCTCAACTTTATCAACCCTGAAAAGGTTCATCATGATGCAGATTAGCAAGTGACAGGACAGGGTTTTCTAGTTACGAGATGGTGTGTGGTTGTGAAGCAGGAAATGTTCCCTGACCCCTTCATGGGGCGGGAAGTGGAGTGCAGGTGCTGGAGCTAGCCAGCTGCTTCGGTGCTGGCAGGGGCAAACTCCAGTCACTCGACCCCATTGCCCTCAGCCCCCTGTGGAAGGGAGAATGCAGGTGAGCAGGTGCAGGAGATGGGGTGAGTGCTTTTGGGTGCTGGCAGGAGCAAAACTCCATGTGAGCCCCACAGCAGCATCTCTCGGGGAGTACTCACGACCCCTGAAGTCCCAGAAGTGTTACAGTCAGTGCTCTTTTAGCTTTGCCATCCATGGATGGCTTAAGTGTTAATAGTTCAGTGGAGGGTCAGTGTGATAGCCTTTTGCATCTGCACCCATGATACCCAAGCTCACGTTCGATGTCCAGGAAAAATCAGGTGGCATGAACGAATTGAAGGGTGGTGAATGTGGAGGAATTTATTGCTGATGAAAGTGGCTCTCAGTGGGAAGGGGAGCTGAACAGAGGATAGAGCGGGAAGGTGATCTTCCCCAGGGATGGCAGGATTCCTCTCCAAAGCCATGCCATCAAGCTGTCCCTCTGAAGTCAAGCTGCTTCTTTCCAACATCAAACCATAGTCCCTGACGTCCAGCTCCTCCTCCCCTTTTCTTTCTCACCTCCCTCTGCTAGTGGCTTCTCCTATTCTCTTCCTCTCCTCCCTCTGCTGGGGATTTTATGGGCAGAGGATTAGGGACAGGGTGGGCTATGGGTAGTTTTGGAAAAGACAACATTTGAGCGGGAAAACAGGGATGTGAAGTTCTAAGTTTAGACAGTGGCTCCAGGCTTGAGGGTGGGGCCCTTGCCAGGGACCCACCCTCTTCTGCCCAGAATTTTCCTGCCTCCTGTCCCTATCGGTTGTAAAGCCAGAAAACCCTTAATAAGAGCTCTAGCCACAATAAGACACTCAAGAACCACATCCCTCTCCATCTTGTGACTGACTGGCTTTTTCTGATCAGGGTCCTAGAGAAAGCTACATGGGTACTTGCTCTCTGCAAAGTGTGCTAACACCATTGTTGATGGGAACCTAAGATCGTATACATCAATGAGAAATTTTTAAAAAATTACACACCTAGTTGGAAGCATAGTATGGTTCCACTGTTTTGCTAAGATTTGAGGCCTTCAAGGTACCTGTTTATTTCCAAGATTAGTGCAGTGTGACCAGTCCACCCCATGTGCAAGGGCACTGACTCCATGTACGTACGTGCAGTAGGCAAATGTTTCTGAGAGTGGCATCATCAATTGTTCATGACTTAGTTCTGCCTGTAGCAACTCAGGAGTGAAAGGCAACCCTTGCTGCTTCCTTTCCAGAGTTAGACTTTCACTGAGAATCCATCTGCTTGCTAGAAACTGACAGCCATAAAAAAACCTTTCTTTCTGGAAGCCAGATCCTGTGCTGGAAATCTAAAAGTTTGCTCTTACTCCAGAGAAGAGTGATTTATCATGGGGGTCACAATCTGCTGCATCAGTCTGTGACATCTTGCAAAATTGGTATGAGATTTCTTTCTTTGATTGAATCAACTATGTTTGTGAACTCTTATTTATCAACATTTCTCTTGACCATATGGGTTTCAGACAGCAATCTTGCCCTATAATTCTATACAGAATATCACTCCAGTCCCCTGAGGACTTATTCTTTTTCTTTATTGATTCAGCCTCAAGACTGCAGTTGTTCAAATGTAAGGTAAAATGAGGTGTCTCCCTGTCTGTTATTACCTTCAGCTTAATTCACCATCACTCCCACGTCTGCAGCTTGTTTGGGTATTCCCTGGGTGTTTTTTCTTTTTGTCAGGGTTATTTATTTATTTATTGGTGCAGAATATATCTACAGTGTTAAAATGTAGTCTGCTTTGCTAATTTTATTAGTCAGAATATTAGGGATTTAAAACGGAAGGGTTTATAAATCAGGCAATTTTTCACTTTTCTGTTACAGCAACTTAGACAATGCCCATTATGTGATACGTCCCTCTACCATAATCAGAAACACAGGAAACCACAAATTACCTCATTTTGCCTGATAATTCTGGGCTCTGACTCACTTAGAAGGTGTGATTAGAATCACAGAATTTAAATCTTGAAGGGAATAGAGAGGTCATCTCTCTGACTTACCATGGGAATCACCTCAGGTTGTTTTTTGTTGCTTTTTAAAAATATAAGATTCCTTCTCTCTTCTCCCCACCCCCGGAGATACTGATTTTCTAGGTCTGACTTGGAGCTCCAGAAACTATTTTTAGAAGGCTCCCTAGGTGATTCAGAGCATTAGCTCAGTCTGTTATCCATTATACAGTTCTCTCTCTCTTCAAATGAAGGAATATCTACTTTCATATTCTTGATTTGTGAATATCCAGCTTTTGTAGGAACTGTGTAAGAAATGTGACCTTCCCTGTAGAATCATGCTTATCACTTCACAAATTGACTGCATAGTACTACACATTCATTATTTACTCTTTGTGCAAGCATGTGTTGAATGCTATGCTGAATCCTAGTACTAGTAATAGGAACTATTTGTGAAGGACTCGCAATGGACAAACACTGTACAAAACATTTTACAAACAAGGTATTTAATCTGCACAACAGTTCTCCTGCAAGGTAGGTTTGTATAGATGTACCCATTTTAAGAAGACATTTAGGAGAGATAGAATTTAAACCAACATCTTCTGAAGTCTCTATTGATCACATGTTTTCCAGTATACCATGTGTATCATCCAGTTACACAATAATTACATAGATAGGTAGAAACACTATTTTTTTTTTTTAATTAAGAGAAACTAGTTTCTCTTAGTTTCAGGAAATATGCTTATTTTTTTCTGACCATCTTCATTATGCAAATAATAATTACAGTCAATAACTATTGATGACTTATAATCTCCCAAGTACTCCCAGGTACCACAAATACCATTTTATGCTATTTACCTGTGTTAATTCATTTCTTAAACAAATCCTATGAAGTAGATATTATCATTCTTCCCAATTTGTAGATGAAAAAATTAAGACTTAAAGGGCCAAATATCCTGCCCAATATCTTGGGCAGCAAGTAGGTAAGCTGGGAGTTAAACCTAAGGAGTCTGACTTTAAAGCCTTTGCTGTCACTCACTATATTCTATTGTTTCCCAAGCATAGACACCAGTTATCATGGATTAGAATACAACAAGGCATTATTATTTTTTGATGATGATGACTTACTCCATCAGTGCTATCATTTCCTAAGATGCCTGTCACTGGAGAGGAGGTAGATTATATTTGTTTGTTTGAATTTTCCACATTTTATTTATATCAAAATCAGAATTTATTATAATTTTACTTTCCTGGCTTAAAAAGAAGTTAACTTATCTATAATATATTTAAAATATTCTCAGCTTATCTCATTTCAGAATGAGAGTATTGCCAAATACCTGCATAGCTTTTTATAATTAGCAATTATCTTAAGTAATTTTTCATGTATTTCAGCTCACTGAAACATCTCTGCAAGACCCCACTCTGACTAGTAATGAACCCAGTCTACTGTCATTTTTTTTTTTTTTTTTTGGTAACGGATAAAGTTTTTAAAGAGCTCAAAGCCTGTGGGAAAAAATCCAGACCAGGAGATACGGAAAGGAATTAAGGCCTTTGAAATGAAATTATTTTGAGAAAGATAAAGTCTAGGATGGCTATCTGGGGTCAAGGAAAGGCTCATGAGGATGGTCATGAGTGAGGGTTGCTGTAAGCATAGTCTTGGGACTAGTACTAGAGTACCTTTGGGCTCTTACACCAGAGACAAAAGAGGGTTTAGGAAATGAGATAACAGAAAAAATTAGCTGGTCAAATCAGACTCACCTAAATCCAAACCTTTACCTAATACAGAGCTTTTACAAAAATTTCAAGATACAGGCAATCAAGAGACTCAAATGAAGCAAAGAGGGATCTGAGACATTGAGGGTGGTTCCTTGGGTTCTATCTTTTCATGTCAAACATTTACTCCCCGGCCCAGAATAATAAATGAGGATCTTCTAGTGACATTTAAAGATTTTTTTTTTCTCATGCAGAAGGATGAGCATTTGAGTCATAAAATATCTCCATTTTATATCTCAAAGAATTACATTTTCCAGGGAGCTGTGCCTTATGTTGCCATATATCATAGATTTATTGACACTAAGTCAATGGTATTCAACAGATGAAATCTCTTCCTGCTAACAAACATCATTAATCTATTTACTTAGAGGTCCAATTGATAAGAAAATCAGATTGGGTCACTTGCCCTCTTTTCTTTCTTTCAGAAGTTGGCCCTTGGTAAAGGAAATGAATGGGTCACAGGCCAGATCCTTTACTTTCTTTGTCCATTGTAAATTGTGGCTCAGCAAGAGGAGATAGTGTGACAGCGCTGGCCCTGGACCAGCATGAGCATCTCTGAACAGTGGACAAGCACATTCCTTCAAACTGGGTCACACTATGCTTGAATAGAAACCCAGTGGGATGAACAGATCCCCATTTGACTGAGTAAATCTCTGAAAAATAAAAGCTGTTACCTCATTTGTATTCTACATTGAATAAACTGTTTATACATTTGCATGTGTAAATAAATAAACTTATGCCTACAAATAGTATTGGCCATTCATAACAAGTCCATAGACTAGCCCATTGATTCTCAAGCTGGGGTAATACCACTCTGCTCAGTAATATTTGGAGATGGGTGATGGCCTATTTTGGTTGTCACAGTAACTAGGGGGCACTGCTAGCATTTAGTGGGATGGAGCCAGGAATACTGCACAGTGAATTGTCTCACTCAAAATGCCAGTATGTACTCTGTTGAGAAACTTTGCTCATGAGAGACCCACAGTTATGCCATCATAGTCTGCATGACAGAAGTGTGCCAAGTTCTACCTGTGTCGCATTGTGGTATGCTGAATTCATCCCAAAACAGTGGTAAGGAGGAATTAAGAGTAGTTCTGTACATACACAAATCTTTAAAATGAGTCTGATTTTCACTTCTTCATGTGTTAGATAATTGCAATACTGACAATCCCTATGGGAGACATCCTGTTTATTTACATCCACAAGAGGCTTTATGATTTAAAATTGCCACTGTTTTACAGATTTCTTTAAAATAGGATAGGGAACACTCATTTTATTTTATAGAATGAGGTGTTGCCTGCTTCTAGAACTGCAAATAAAGTCAGTTAAGATCTTTAAAAATAAATAAATACAAAATAACATAATAGGGATTCTTACTTGTTGAGTGTGGTTTAAACATTATACTCCTGGAAAACACAGAGTAGATAAATTGATCTCTTAAACTCCCTGCTAGTCCTTCAATTATGTAAGATTATAATTAGCCCTGACAGATCCTCCACTGCAAAACTTTCTATTTCCTGTCAAAATCAAAAATGTTTCCAGTGCATTCATGGATCGAACAGGCTCTATCTGATCATGGTGGCTCACTTTTCCCATGAGTTCAATAGGTGATATTTTTAGCATTTTTCTGAAGCCAGAAAAGGAGTCACCCAAAAATCCCAACAACCCCAAACTGCTAGTTTTCAGAAGATAGTTTTTGGCCACAAAAAAAAAGTGGAATACTTTTCAAGTGAAGTAAAATCTGGCTTAAGTTAAATGTATTGTTTATTTCTTCTCCATTCAGATTAAAAACATTTTTGAATGTCTAGATAAACTAAAAATACTTCTTAACTCAAAGAATAATTGATATTTAACTTGAATCTTTGAAATAATTCTAAAAAATAAAAGATAAAGTCATTTGTATAAAGTCAAAGCAAAACTGAAGATAATAAAAATTTATGATATATTCTAATGCTTTTACTTTTTGAGTATTCTTTAATATATAAATGATTTATTGATTCAGTAAACATTTCCTTAAGGCCTATAGTGTGCAAAAAATCATGTTAGCTACTAGGTAAACTGAGATGAATGAAACAAGGGCTCTGCTCTTGACAAGTTGCAAGTGTATTTCTTGTTTTATATTATTGGGTTAAAAGGAATCATGTTCCACCAATTTGCCTTTTTTTTTTTAACTTACAAAAATGGCAGTTTCATATAGTTCAACTTAATAGTTACTATACTGTGTTGCAATGGTCTAGCATCAGAATGATAAGCAGGCAGTCCTGATGCAGAGAGGTGGAGAGGAAGATGTTAAGAAGGCATCCTTGTGGCTATGCTACTGAGATTAGGTTGGATCCCAAGGCCTAGGAGAATCATTGGAGATTTCTACAGTGTTCAGGAGAAAGGGTAAGGGTGAAAAACACTATTAATCTGTACTATTAGTGGTAGCTTAGGAGATGAATGCAAGAAAGGAGAAGCTGGAGATCATGAGATTACTTGTAAGTCTATTCCATTAATTTAGGTGAGAAATGATGAGAACCTGAATCAAATCTATTCTACAAACATAGAAAATATTTGTGAAAATAATGAAATGGCCATGATGGTTAATTTTATGTGTCAACTTTACTGTGCCTCAGGGTGCCCAGACATTTGGTCAAATATTATTCTAGGTGTGTCTGTGAGAGTGTTTCTGAATGAGATTAACATCTGAATTGGTAGACAGAGTAAAGTAGATTGGCTCCCTAGTACAGGTGGGCTTCATTCAATCAACTGAAGACCTGAGTAGAACAAAAATCTGAATAAGAGGGGGCTCCTCCTATCTGATTATTTGAGCTGGACATTGGTCTTTTTCAGCTTTTGAACTTGGGCTGAAATAGTGCTGCTTTTGGTGTCTTGAACTGGAACTCACACATCAGCTTTTCTGCATCTCCAGATTACCAACTGCAGATCTTGGGACTTGTCATCCTTCATGGGACCCAATTCCTTTTAATAAATCTTTCTTTCTCTTTCTCTCTTTTCTCTCTTTTCTTTCTTTTCTTTTCTTTTCTTTTCTTTTCTTTTCTTTCTTTCTTTCTTTCTTTCTTTTCTTTCTTTCTTTCTTTCTTTCTTTCTTTCTTTCTTTCTTTCTTTCTTTCTTTCTTTCTCTCTTTCTCTCTTTCTCTCTTTCTTTCTTTTTCTTTCTCTTTCTTTCTTTCTTTCTCTCTTCTCTCTCTCTCTCTCTCTCTCATACGTTTACACACATGCAGATCCCATTGGTTCTATTTCTTTAGAGAACCCTGACAAATACAGGTTTTGGTACTGACGGTGGTTCTAGAGGAAGAGAATTTTAAGAATGAGTATTCTGAATTGGTTCTGGGGATTCAAGAATTTGTTCTGTTGTGTGCTTAGATCTAAAGATGCTAATTACCCTATTTCTAGTAGTAAAGAGAGCATTGATAGTCCATGGTGTGATCTGGCAGTGGAAATATGCAAAATATCACCATTGGGTACTCCCAATTAATCACTTATAAGAAGCAAGAATCTGAGTGTGTATATGATATTTTCAAATATTTTTGGCAAATTAATGAATATAATGAAATTGTCTGATCACTCTTGTTATTTCAGGACAAAGTGTAGAAAGAAAAGTATGAGCTCAGGGATTTGAATTCCAAATCAAGCACTGCATAAATAACCTGAAAGCTTCTATGCCTTCAAGCAGACCCTTATCTCCTATAACTATAGTGCTGAGATTGCTGAAAATCAAATGTGGAATCTCATCCTGTGACTGGCAGAACTGCAATGCAAGTTGAACTTCCAGCCTCACAGCGTGACTATTGTTAAAGTAAGTGCATTGACTGGGAAAAAACTGGATCCTGAAAGTTGAAATGGGTATGTGTGGGAAGACCTTTATGAAGCTGGGTATTTTGAGCTCCTAAATTCTGGTAAATATTTTTGCCAGTGGAAGAGTCCTTCCCACTTGCAATAGCACAGCCTCTCCACTCCCAGCAGGAGCAGCCTCTATATTCCTATCTGAGGGGATTAGCCCTGCATTATCTGAGGAAACTACGATGGCCCCCCACTGAAACAGTTGCTAAGACAATGCTGAGTCTCCTCAGGATCCACCTTACGATTCCTCTTTGCTTCTAGACCTACAACTAGACTCGAGTTCCAGCAGGCCCCCAAAGATGCACAAAGTATGACCCATAAGGAAGTACATTACACTTCAAAAGAACTAGCTGGTTTTCTAACTTAAACAGATACAAATCTAAGAACATGTGTGGGAATGGATATTAAGAGTATGAGATAATGGTGGAAGGAACATAAAGTGTGTTTGAGCTGAATTTATTGATACAGGTTCAATAAGATGAGATTTTGCATGAACTTTGTTGGCAGAGCAGGAAGTTGCAGCTCAGGAAGTTAGAAAGGGCTCTAATAATTTGGTTGGTTGGCTCAAACACAGACTTGTAGGTGGTCCACAGTTAAGCAAGTTGGAAATTCTGGACCTGACTTGGTTTATTGTAGAGGAAGGGATTCAAAGGCTTAGGGAGACTGAATTGCTGGAGTGGATTTGTCATTTAAGACCTATTCACTTCCACTGGGAGAGTATCATACCTTTTACCACAACTATTAGAAGTAAATTTCTGAGGGTAGGTTTGGCATCCTTAAGAGATCTGTGATTGCTCTTCTCTGTGGGCCAGACCTCACAGTGGGAACTGCAGTCACTGAACTGGAAAACCTAAATGCAATGGGACTAATCAGATCCTGGGGTGTTAGGTGCCAAGTGGGAGCACTCAACCATTAACGTGGGAATGATTTCCATAATGGACAGCAGAGCCAAAGCAGCAGTCAGAATAGTCTGACTTATGTAGACCTATGACATTGGCTAGTTGGTCATGGTGTTCTTAGAAGTGAAATCGAATGCCTACTAAATTGTTATTTGATCTATATAAGTACAATAGAAAACTTCTAGGTCAAGTGAACAAATGTCTAACCTGAATTATAAAAATGGAGAGTCATAGTTCCTTAATCGTTTCCCAGACCTGAGCCTCTTTTTGGCTGTTGTTGAGACAGTCTCACTGTGTCACCCAGGCTGCAGTGCAGTGGTACAATCTCTGCTCACTGCAACTTCTGCCTCCTGGATTCAAGCGATTCTCAAGTCTCACTCTCCTGAGTAGTTGGGATTACAAGTACGTACCACCACCGAGCTAATTTTTGTATTTTTAGTAAAGACAGGGTTTCACTATGTTGGCCAGACTGGTCTTAACTCGCGGCCTCAAGTGATCCACCCACCCTGAATCCCAAAGTGCTGGGAATATAGACATTAGCCACTGTGTCCAGCCATCAGTGGAGTTTTAATTCAGATCTGTCTCACGGTGGACTCAGTGGGTCTCCAAACCCGTCCTGTGGTTATTTCCCCAGTTCTGGAATGCATAATTGAAATAGATATACTCAGAAGCTTGCAGAGCCCCCCACTGGTTCCCTGACCTGTGGAACGAGGGCTATTATGATGGGAAAGGCCATGTGGAAGCCACAGAACTACCCCTACCTAATATATGTATATATTTATTTATATCCCAAAAGCAATACTGCATTTCTGGAGGGAATCACAGAGATTAGTTTTTGCCACTATGAAAGACTTGAAAGACACAGGGGTGGTGATTCCCACATCCCCATTCAACTTGCCTATTTGGTCTGTGCAGAAGACAGATGAATCTTAAAGAATGAAAGTGGATTATTGTAAGCTTAACCATGTGGTAACTCCAATTTCAGTTGCTATACAGGATGTGGTTTTATTGCTTAATACATTCCCTGATACACAGTAGGTAGCTGACAATCTGGCAAATGCCATTTTCTCTAGCTTGTCAGTAAGGCCCACAAAAAACCATTGTCTTTCAGCTGACAAGACCAACCTTCACAACATGAGCTCAGGGATATATCAACTATCAAGCACTGTATCATGATTTAGCTTATAAGATCTTGATCACCTTTCCCTTTGACAAGATACCACACTGATCTATTACACTGATGACATTATGTGAACTGCGCCTAGTGAGCAAAAAGTTCTACTCTAGATTTATTGGTGAGACATTTTCATGTCAGAGGGTGGAAAATAAACCCAACAAAAATTCAGGGGCCTTCTACCTCAGTTAAATTTTGAGGGATCTAGTGGTGTGGGACATGCCAAGATATTATTTCTAAGGTGAAAGGTAACTTGATGCATCTGGCCCCTCCTACAAGCAAAAAAGAGACACACCACCTGGTGGGCCTCTTTGGATTTTGGAGATAACATTTCCCTCATTTGGGTGTGTTATTCTGGTCCATTTACTAAGTGAACAAGAAAGCTGATTAGTTTTGTGTAGGGGTTGGAACAAGAGAAGGCTCTGCAACAGGTCCAGGCTGCTATGCAAACTTCTCTGCCACTTGGGCCACCATATTCCATGGTGTTTCAAGTGGCAGCAGCAGATAGGGATGCTGTTTGGAGCCTTTGGCAGGTTCCTATGGTGAAGTGTAGCACAGGCCTTTAGGATTTTGTAGTAAAGTCCTGCTATCATCTTCAGAGAACTACTCCCTTTTTTTGAGAAATGGTTTTTGGCTTACTACTGGGCCTTAGTAGAGACTGAACACTTAACCATACGCTATCAAGTTCTATTTACCATGTGAGCTGAACTTCCCATCATGAACTCGGTACTATTTGACTCACCAAGCCATAAAGTTGGGCATGCATAGCAGCATTCTATTATCAAATTTAAGTGGCACATACATGAGTGGGTCCAAGCAGGTCCTGAAGGCACAGCAAGTTACATGAAGAAGTGGCCCAAATGCCCATGGTCCCTGTTCCTGCTACACTGCCTTCTATCATCCAACCTGTACCTATGGCCTCACGGGGAGTACCCTATGATCAGTTGACAGAGAATGAGAAGACTAGTGCTTGGTTTACAGAGGGTTCTGTACCATGTGCAGGCAACACCCAAAAGTAGACAGGGGCAGCACTACAGCCCATTTCTGAGACACCCTGAAGTACAGTGATAAAAGGAAATCCTCCAAGTGAGCAGAACTTTGAGCAGTGCAACTAGTGCATATAGCTGGGCATGGTGGTGCATACTTGTAATCCCAGCTACTCAGGGGACTGAGGCATGAGAATCGCTTGATCTAGGAGGCAGAAGTTGCAGTGAGCAGATACTGCACCACTGCACTGCAGCCTGGGTGACACAGCAAGACTGTCTCAACAACAACAAAAAAGAGGCTCAGGTCTGGGAAACGATTGAGGGACCACAACTCTCCATTTTTATAATTCCGGTTAGGCTTTTGTTCACTTGACCTAGAAGTTTTCCATTGTACTTATATAGATTAAGTAACAATTTAGTAGGCATTCAATTTCACTAGTCTTCTCATTCTCATTCTTCTCATGTTCTACCTTTCAGACAGAGAATTCAAAATAGCTGTGTTGAGGGGGTTCAAAGAAATTCAAGATAACACAGAAAAGGAATTCAGAATTCTATCAGATAAATTTAACAGAAAGATCGAAATAATTAAAAATAATCAAGCAGAAGTTCTGGAGCTGAGAAATGCAATTGGGATACTGAAGAATGCATCAGAGTCCTTTAACAGCAGAATAGATCAAGTAGAAGAAGGAATTAGTGAGCATGAAAA
>NW_027327044.1:0-23216 GCF_047675955.1 Chlorocebus sabaeus | reverse complement strand
TAGTGAACTATTTCTTGAGGAGAAAGCTGTAAATCTGTGAGATGAATAAACAGAACACAAAGCAGTTTCTCAGAAAGTTTCCTTCCAGTTTTTAACTGAAGATATTCCCTTTTTCAACATAGCCCTCTATGGGTTTCCAAGATCACTTTGCAAATTCCACAAGAACAGTCTTAGGGAAAGGCTTCTGCAGAGCAAAGCTGTAATTCTGTAAGATGAATAAACAGAACACAAAGCAGTTTCTCAGAAATCTTATTTCCAGTTTTTATCTTAGGATATTTCCTTCTTCACCATAGCCCTCTATGGGCTTCCAAATATCACTATGCAAATCCCACAGGAACAGTCCTTAGCGAAAGTATTCCTGTGGAGAAAGCTGTAACTCGGTGAGATATATTAACAGAACACACGGTAGTTTCTCAGAGTGCTTCTTTCTAGTTTTTGACGGAAGATATTTCCTTTTTCACCATAGCCCTCTATGGGCTTCCAAATGTCACTTTGAAAATTGCACAAGAACAGTCTTACTGAATGGTTTCTTGCGGGGAAAGCTGTAACACTGTGAGATTAACTAACAGAACACAAAGCAGTTTCTCAAAAAGCTTCTTCTCGGTTTTAATCTTAGGATAGTTCCTTTTTCACCATAGCCATCTATGGCCTTCGAAATATCACTTTGCAAATTCCACAAGAACAGTCTTAGCGAAAGTCTTATTGAGGGGAAACCTGTAACTCTGTCAGATGAATTAACGGAACACAACGCTGTTTCTCTGAAAGCTACTTTCCAGTTTTTAACTGAAGATATTCCCTTTATCACCATAGCCCTCTATGGGATTCCAAGTATCACTTTGCAAATTACACAAGAACAGTCTTATCGAAAGGCTTCTTGAGGGGTAAGCTTCAACTCTGTGAGATGAATTAAAGAACACAAAGCAGTTTCTCAGAAAGCTTCTTTGTAGTTTTTAAAGGAAGATAATTCCTTTTTCACCATAGCCGTCTATGGCCTTCCAAATATCACTTGCAAATTCCTCCAGAACTGTCTTATCGAAAGGCTTCTTGAGGGGAAAGCTGTAACTCTGTGAGATGAACTAACAGAAACCAAGGCAGTTTCTCAGAAAGGTTCTTTCCAGTTTTTAATGGAAGATATTTCCTTTTTCACCATAGCCCTCTAAGGGCTTCCAAATATCACTTTGCAAATTCCACAAGAACAGTCTTATGGAAAGTCTTCTTGAGAGGAAAGCTGTAACCCTGTGAAATGAAGTAACAGAACACAACGCAGTTTCTCTGAAAACCTCTTTCCAGTTTTTAACGGAAGATACTTCCTTTTCATCAGAGCCCACTATGGGTTTCCAAATATCACTTTGGAAATTCCACAAGAACAGTCATATCGAAAGACTTCTTGAGGGGAAAGCTGTAACTCTGTGAGATGAATTAACAGAGCACAAAGCACTTTCTCAGAAAGCTTCTTTTCAGTTTTTAACGGATGATATTTCCTTTTTCACCATAGCCCTCTACGGCCTTCCAAATATCACTTTGCAAATTTCACCAGAACAGTCTCTGGGAAAGGCTTCCTGAGGGGAAAGCTGTAACTCTGTGAGATGAATTAACAGAACACAAAGCAGTTTCTCAGAAAGCTTCTTTCCAGTTTTTACCTGAAGATATTCCCTTTTTCACCATAGCCCTCTAGTGGTTCCAAATATCACCTTGCAAATTCCACAAGAACAGTCTTAGCGAAAGGCTTCTGGAGGGGAAAGCTCTAATTCGGTGAAATGTATTAACAGAAAACACACCAGTTTCTCAAAAAGCTTATTTCCCCTTTTTAACGGGAGATATTTCCTTTTTCTCCATAGCCCTCTATGGGTTTCCAAATATGAATTTGCAAATTGCACACGTATAGTCTTAGTGAACGGGTTCTTGAGGGGAAATCTCAAACTCTGTGAGATGAACTAACAGAACACAAAGCAGTTTCTCAGAAAGCTTCCTTTCTGTTTTTAATGGAAGATATTCCCTTTTTCATCATAGCCTTCTATGGGCTCCGAAATTTCACTTTGCAAATTCCACAAGAACAGTCTTAGCGAAAGGCTTCTGCAGGGAGAAGCTGTAACTCTGTGAGATGAATTAACATACACAAAGCAGCTTCTCAGAAAGCTTCTGTTCAGTTTTTATCTTAGGATATTTCCTTTTTCCATAGCCTTCTAAGGGCTCCAAATATAACTTTGCAAATTCCACAAGAACAGTCTTAGCGAAAGGCTTCTGGAAGGGAAAGCTGTAACTCTGTGAGTTGAATTAAGAGAACACAAAGTAGTTTCTCAGGAAGCTTCTTTTCAGTTTATAACTGAAGATATTTCCTTTTTCACCATAGCCCTCTATGGGCTTCCAATATCACTTTGAAAATTTCACAAGAACAGTCTTAGTGAACTGCTTCTTGAGGGTAAACAAGTAACTCTGTGAGGTGAACTAACAGAACACAAGGCAGTTTCTCAGAAAGCTTCTTTTCGATTTTTATCTTAGTATATCTCCATTTTCACCATAGCCATCTATGGGCTTCCAAATATCACATTGCAAATTCCACAAAAACAGCCTTAGCGACAGGCCTCTTGAGGGGAAAGCTGTAACTCTGTGAGTTGAATTAACAGAAAACAAAGCAGTTTCTCGGAAAGCTTCTTTTCAGTTTTTATTTTAGGGTATTTCTTTGTTCACCATAGCCCACAAAGGGCTTCGAAATATCACTTTGCAAATTCCACAAGAACAGTCTTAGCGAAAGAATTCTGGAGGGGAAAGCTGTAACTCTGTGAGATGAATTAACAGAACACAAAGCAGTTTCTCAGAAGTCTTCTTTCCAGTTTTTAACGGAAGATATATTCTTTTTCACCGTAGCTCTCTCTGGGCTTCCAAATATCACTTTGAAAATTCCACAAGAACAGTCTTAGTGAACTATTTCTTGAGGAGAAAGCTGTAAATCTGTGAGATGAATAAACAGAACACAAAGCAGTTTCTCAGAAAGTTTCCTTCCAGTTTTTAACTGAAGATATTCCCTTTTTCAACATAGCCCTCTATGGGTTTCCAAGATCACTTTGCAAATTCCACAAGAACAGTCTTAGGGAAAGGCTTCTGCAGAGCAAAGCTGTAATTCTGTAAGATGAATAAACAGAACACAAAGCAGTTTCTCAGAAATCTTATTTCCAGTTTTTATCTTAGGATATTTCCTTCTTCACCATAGCCCTCTATGGGCTTCCAAATATCACTATGCAAATCCCACAGGAACAGTCTTAGCGAAAGTATTCCTGTGGAGAAAGCTGTAACTCGGTGAGATATATTAACAGAACACACGGTAGTTTCTCAGAGTGCTTCTTTCTAGTTTTTGACGGAAGATATTTCCTTTTTCACCATAGCCCTCTATGGGCTTCCAAATGTCACTTTGAAAATTGCACAAGAACAGTCTTACTGAATGGTTTCTTGCGGGGAAAGCTGTAACACTGTGAGATTAACTAACAGAACACAAAGCAGTTTCTCAAAAAGCTTCTTCTCGGTTTTAATCTTAGGATAGTTCCTTTTTCACCATAGCCATCTATGGCCTTCGAAATATCACTTTGCAAATTCCACAAGAACAGTCTTAGCGAAAGTCTTATTGAGGGGAAACCTGTAACTCTGTCAGATGAATTAACGGAACACAACGCTGTTTCTCTGAAAGCTACTTTCCAGTTTTTAACTGAAGATATTCCCTTTATCACCATAGCCCTCTATGGGATTCCAAGTATCACTTTGCAAATTACACAAGAACAGTCTTATCGAAAGGCTTCTTGAGGGGTAAGCTTCAACTCTGTGAGATGAATTAAAGAACACAAAGCAGTTTCTCAGAAAGCTTCTTTGTAGTTTTTAAAGGAAGATAATTCCTTTTTCACCATAGCCGTCTATGGCCTTCCAAATATCACTTGCAAATTCCTCCAGAACTGTCTTATCGAAAGGCTTCTTGAGGGGAAAGCTGTAACTCTGTGAGATGAACTAACAGAAACCAAGGCAGTTTCTCAGAAAGGTTCTTTCCAGTTTTTAATGGAAGATATTTCCTTTTTCACCATAGCCCTCTAAGGGCTTCCAAATATCACTTTGCAAATTCCACAAGAACAGTCTTATGGAAAGTCTTCTTGAGAGGAAAGCTGTAACCCTGTGAAATGAAGTAACAGAACACAACGCAGTTTCTCTGAAAACCTCTTTCCAGTTTTTAACGGAAGATACTTCCTTTTCATCAGAGCCCACTATGGGTTTCCAAATATCACTTTGGAAATTCCACAAGAACAGTCATATCGAAAGACTTCTTGAGGGGAAAGCTGTAACTCTGTGAGATGAATTAACAGAGCACAAAGCACTTTCTCAGAAAGCTTCTTTTCAGTTTTTAACGGATGATATTTCCTTTTTCACCATAGCCCTCTACGGCCTTCCAAATATCACTTTGCAAATTTCACCAGAACAGTCTCTGGGAAAGGCTTCCTGAGGGGAAAGCTGTAACTCTGTGAGATGAATTAACAGAACACAAAGCAGTTTCTCAGAAAGCTTCTTTCCAGTTTTTACCTGAAGATATTCCCTTTTTCACCATAGCCCTCTAGTGGTTCCAAATATCACCTTGCAAATTCCACAAGAACAGTCTTAGCGAAAGGCTTCTGGAGGGGAAAGCTCTAATTCGGTGAAATGTATTAACAGAAAACACACCAGTTTCTCAAAAAGCTTATTTCCCCTTTTTAACGGGAGATATTTCCTTTTTCTCCATAGCCCTCTATGGGTTTCCAAATATGAATTTGCAAATTGCACACGTATAGTCTTAGTGAACGGGTTCTTGAGGGGAAATCTCAAACTCTGTGAGATGAACTAACAGAACACAAAGCAGTTTCTCAGAAAGCTTCCTTTCTGTTTTTAATGGAAGATATTCCCTTTTTCATCATAGCCTTCTATGGGCTCCGAAATTTCACTTTGCAAATTCCACAAGAACAGTCTTAGCGAAAGGCTTCTGCAGGGAGAAGCTGTAACTCTGTGAGATGAATTAACATACACAAAGCAGCTTCTCAGAAAGCTTCTGTTCAGTTTTTATCTTAGGATATTTCCTTTTTCCATAGCCTTCTAAGGGCTCCAAATATAACTTTGCAAATTCCACAAGAACAGTCTTAGCGAAAGGCTTCTGGAAGGGAAAGCTGTAACTCTGTGAGTTGAATTAAGAGAACACAAAGTAGTTTCTCAGGAAGCTTCTTTTCAGTTTATAACTGAAGATATTTCCTTTTTCACCATAGCCCTCTATGGGCTTCCAATATCACTTTGAAAATTTCACAAGAACAGTCTTAGTGAACTGCTTCTTGAGGGTAAACAAGTAACTCTGTGAGGTGAACTAACAGAACACAAGGCAGTTTCTCAGAAAGCTTCTTTTCGATTTTTATCTTAGTATATCTCCATTTTCACCATAGCCATCTATGGGCTTCCAAATATCACATTGCAAATTCCACAAAAACAGCCTTAGCGACAGGCCTCTTGAGGGGAAAGCTGTAACTCTGTGAGTTGAATTAACAGAAAACAAAGCAGTTTCTCGGAAAGCTTCTTTTCAGTTTTTATTTTAGGGTATTTCTTTGTTCACCATAGCCCACAAAGGGCTTCGAAATATCACTTTGCAAATTCCACAAGAACAGTCTTAGCGAAAGAATTCTGGAGGGGAAAGCTGTAACTCTGTGAGATGAATTAACAGAACACAAAGCAGTTTCTCAGAAGTCTTCTTTCCAGTTTTTAACGGAAGATATATTCTTTTTCACCGTAGCTCTCTCTGGGCTTCCAAATATCACTTTGAAAATTCCACAAGAACAGTCTTAGTGAACTATTTCTTGAGGAGAAAGCTGTAAATCTGTGAGATGAATAAACAGAACACAAAGCAGTTTCTCAGAAAGTTTCCTTCCAGTTTTTAACTGAAGATATTCCCTTTTTCAACATAGCCCTCTATGGGTTTCCAAGATCACTTTGCAAATTCCACAAGAACAGTCTTAGGGAAAGGCTTCTGCAGAGCAAAGCTGTAATTCTGTAAGATGAATAAACAGAACACAAAGCAGTTTCTCAGAAATCTTATTTCCAGTTTTTATCTTAGGATATTTCCTTCTTCACCATAGCCCTCTATGGGCTTCCAAATATCACTATGCAAATCCCACAGGAACAGTCTTAGCGAAAGTATTCCTGTGGAGAAAGCTGTAACTCGGTGAGATATATTAACAGAACACACGGTAGTTTCTCAGAGTGCTTCTTTCTAGTTTTTGACGGAAGATATTTCCTTTTTCACCATAGCCCTCTATGGGCTTCCAAATGTCACTTTGAAAATTGCACAAGAACAGTCTTACTGAATGGTTTCTTGCGGGGAAAGCTGTAACACTGTGAGATTAACTAACAGAACACAAAGCAGTTTCTCAAAAAGCTTCTTCTCGGTTTTAATCTTAGGATAGTTCCTTTTTCACCATAGCCATCTATGGCCTTCGAAATATCACTTTGCAAATTCCACAAGAACAGTCTTAGCGAAAGTCTTATTGAGGGGAAACCTGTAACTCTGTCAGATGAATTAACGGAACACAACGCTGTTTCTCTGAAAGCTACTTTCCAGTTTTTAACTGAAGATATTCCCTTTATCACCATAGCCCTCTATGGGATTCCAAGTATCACTTTGCAAATTACACAAGAACAGTCTTATCGAAAGGCTTCTTGAGGGGTAAGCTTCAACTCTGTGAGATGAATTAAAGAACACAAAGCAGTTTCTCAGAAAGCTTCTTTGTAGTTTTTAAAGGAAGATAATTCCTTTTTCACCATAGCCGTCTATGGCCTTCCAAATATCACTTGCAAATTCCTCCAGAACTGTCTTATCGAAAGGCTTCTTGAGGGGAAAGCTGTAACTCTGTGAGATGAACTAACAGAAACCAAGGCAGTTTCTCAGAAAGGTTCTTTCCAGTTTTTAATGGAAGATATTTCCTTTTTCACCATAGCCCTCTAAGGGCTTCCAAATATCACTTTGCAAATTCCACAAGAACAGTCTTATGGAAAGTCTTCTTGAGAGGAAAGCTGTAACCCTGTGAAATGAAGTAACAGAACACAACGCAGTTTCTCTGAAAACCTCTTTCCAGTTTTTAACGGAAGATACTTCCTTTTCATCAGAGCCCACTATGGGTTTCCAAATATCACTTTGGAAATTCCACAAGAACAGTCATATCGAAAGACTTCTTGAGGGGAAAGCTGTAACTCTGTGAGATGAATTAACAGAGCACAAAGCACTTTCTCAGAAAGCTTCTTTTCAGTTTTTAACGGATGATATTTCCTTTTTCACCATAGCCCTCTACGGCCTTCCAAATATCACTTTGCAAATTTCACCAGAACAGTCTCTGGGAAAGGCTTCCTGAGGGGAAAGCTGTAACTCTGTGAGATGAATTAACAGAACACAAAGCAGTTTCTCAGAAAGCTTCTTTCCAGTTTTTACCTGAAGATATTCCCTTTTTCACCATAGCCCTCTAGTGGTTCCAAATATCACCTTGCAAATTCCACAAGAACAGTCTTAGCGAAAGGCTTCTGGAGGGGAAAGCTCTAATTCGGTGAAATGTATTAACAGAAAACACACCAGTTTCTCAAAAAGCTTATTTCCCCTTTTTAACGGGAGATATTTCCTTTTTCTCCATAGCCCTCTATGGGTTTCCAAATATGAATTTGCAAATTGCACACGTATAGTCTTAGTGAACGGGTTCTTGAGGGGAAATCTCAAACTCTGTGAGATGAACTAACAGAACACAAAGCAGTTTCTCAGAAAGCTTCCTTTCTGTTTTTAATGGAAGATATTCCCTTTTTCATCATAGCCTTCTATGGGCTCCGAAATTTCACTTTGCAAATTCCACAAGAACAGTCTTAGCGAAAGGCTTCTGCAGGGAGAAGCTGTAACTCTGTGAGATGAATTAACATACACAAAGCAGCTTCTCAGAAAGCTTCTGTTCAGTTTTTATCTTAGGATATTTCCTTTTTCCATAGCCTTCTAAGGGCTCCAAATATAACTTTGCAAATTCCACAAGAACAGTCTTAGCGAAAGGCTTCTGGAAGGGAAAGCTGTAACTCTGTGAGTTGAATTAAGAGAACACAAAGTAGTTTCTCAGGAAGCTTCTTTTCAGTTTATAACTGAAGATATTTCCTTTTTCACCATAGCCCTCTATGGGCTTCCAATATCACTTTGAAAATTTCACAAGAACAGTCTTAGTGAACTGCTTCTTGAGGGTAAACAAGTAACTCTGTGAGGTGAACTAACAGAACACAAGGCAGTTTCTCAGAAAGCTTCTTTTCGATTTTTATCTTAGTATATCTCCATTTTCACCATAGCCATCTATGGGCTTCCAAATATCACATTGCAAATTCCACAAAAACAGCCTTAGCGACAGGCCTCTTGAGGGGAAAGCTGTAACTCTGTGAGTTGAATTAACAGAAAACAAAGCAGTTTCTCGGAAAGCTTCTTTTCAGTTTTTATTTTAGGGTATTTCTTTGTTCACCATAGCCCACAAAGGGCTTCGAAATATCACTTTGCAAATTCCACAAGAACAGTCTTAGCGAAAGAATTCTGGAGGGGAAAGCTGTAACTCTGTGAGATGAATTAACAGAACACAAAGCAGTTTCTCAGAAGTCTTCTTTCCAGTTTTTAACGGAAGATATATTCTTTTTCACCGTAGCTCTCTCTGGGCTTCCAAATATCACTTTGAAAATTCCACAAGAACAGTCTTAGTGAACTATTTCTTGAGGAGAAAGCTGTAAATCTGTGAGATGAATAAACAGAACACAAAGCAGTTTCTCAGAAAGTTTCCTTCCAGTTTTTAACTGAAGATATTCCCTTTTTCAACATAGCCCTCTATGGGTTTCCAAGATCACTTTGCAAATTCCACAAGAACAGTCTTAGGGAAAGGCTTCTGCAGAGCAAAGCTGTAATTCTGTAAGATGAATAAACAGAACACAAAGCAGTTTCTCAGAAATCTTATTTCCAGTTTTTATCTTAGGATATTTCCTTCTTCACCATAGCCCTCTATGGGCTTCCAAATATCACTATGCAAATCCCACAGGAACAGTCTTAGCGAAAGTATTCCTGTGGAGAAAGCTGTAACTCGGTGAGATATATTAACAGAACACACGGTAGTTTCTCAGAGTGCTTCTTTCTAGTTTTTGACGGAAGATATTTCCTTTTTCACCATAGCCCTCTATGGGCTTCCAAATGTCACTTTGAAAATTGCACAAGAACAGTCTTACTGAATGGTTTCTTGCGGGGAAAGCTGTAACACTGTGAGATTAACTAACAGAACACAAAGCAGTTTCTCAAAAAGCTTCTTCTCGGTTTTAATCTTAGGATAGTTCCTTTTTCACCATAGCCATCTATGGCCTTCGAAATATCACTTTGCAAATTCCACAAGAACAGTCTTAGCGAAAGTCTTATTGAGGGGAAACCTGTAACTCTGTCAGATGAATTAACGGAACACAACGCTGTTTCTCTGAAAGCTACTTTCCAGTTTTTAACTGAAGATATTCCCTTTATCACCATAGCCCTCTATGGGATTCCAAGTATCACTTTGCAAATTACACAAGAACAGTCTTATCGAAAGGCTTCTTGAGGGGTAAGCTTCAACTCTGTGAGATGAATTAAAGAACACAAAGCAGTTTCTCAGAAAGCTTCTTTGTAGTTTTTAAAGGAAGATAATTCCTTTTTCACCATAGCCGTCTATGGCCTTCCAAATATCACTTGCAAATTCCTCCAGAACTGTCTTATCGAAAGGCTTCTTGAGGGGAAAGCTGTAACTCTGTGAGATGAACTAACAGAAACCAAGGCAGTTTCTCAGAAAGGTTCTTTCCAGTTTTTAATGGAAGATATTTCCTTTTTCACCATAGCCCTCTAAGGGCTTCCAAATATCACTTTGCAAATTCCACAAGAACAGTCTTATGGAAAGTCTTCTTGAGAGGAAAGCTGTAACCCTGTGAAATGAAGTAACAGAACACAACGCAGTTTCTCTGAAAACCTCTTTCCAGTTTTTAACGGAAGATACTTCCTTTTCATCAGAGCCCACTATGGGTTTCCAAATATCACTTTGGAAATTCCACAAGAACAGTCATATCGAAAGACTTCTTGAGGGGAAAGCTGTAACTCTGTGAGATGAATTAACAGAGCACAAAGCACTTTCTCAGAAAGCTTCTTTTCAGTTTTTAACGGATGATATTTCCTTTTTCACCATAGCCCTCTACGGCCTTCCAAATATCACTTTGCAAATTTCACCAGAACAGTCTCTGGGAAAGGCTTCCTGAGGGGAAAGCTGTAACTCTGTGAGATGAATTAACAGAACACAAAGCAGTTTCTCAGAAAGCTTCTTTCCAGTTTTTACCTGAAGATATTCCCTTTTTCACCATAGCCCTCTAGTGGTTCCAAATATCACCTTGCAAATTCCACAAGAACAGTCTTAGCGAAAGGCTTCTGGAGGGGAAAGCTCTAATTCGGTGAAATGTATTAACAGAAAACACACCAGTTTCTCAAAAAGCTTATTTCCCCTTTTTAACGGGAGATATTTCCTTTTTCTCCATAGCCCTCTATGGGTTTCCAAATATGAATTTGCAAATTGCACACGTATAGTCTTAGTGAACGGGTTCTTGAGGGGAAATCTCAAACTCTGTGAGATGAACTAACAGAACACAAAGCAGTTTCTCAGAAAGCTTCCTTTCTGTTTTTAATGGAAGATATTCCCTTTTTCATCATAGCCTTCTATGGGCTCCGAAATTTCACTTTGCAAATTCCACAAGAACAGTCTTAGCGAAAGGCTTCTGCAGGGAGAAGCTGTAACTCTGTGAGATGAATTAACATACACAAAGCAGCTTCTCAGAAAGCTTCTGTTCAGTTTTTATCTTAGGATATTTCCTTTTTCCATAGCCTTCTAAGGGCTCCAAATATAACTTTGCAAATTCCACAAGAACAGTCTTAGCGAAAGGCTTCTGGAAGGGAAAGCTGTAACTCTGTGAGTTGAATTAAGAGAACACAAAGTAGTTTCTCAGGAAGCTTCTTTTCAGTTTATAACTGAAGATATTTCCTTTTTCACCATAGCCCTCTATGGGCTTCCAATATCACTTTGAAAATTTCACAAGAACAGTCTTAGTGAACTGCTTCTTGAGGGTAAACAAGTAACTCTGTGAGGTGAACTAACAGAACACAAGGCAGTTTCTCAGAAAGCTTCTTTTCGATTTTTATCTTAGTATATCTCCATTTTCACCATAGCCATCTATGGGCTTCCAAATATCACATTGCAAATTCCACAAAAACAGCCTTAGCGACAGGCCTCTTGAGGGGAAAGCTGTAACTCTGTGAGTTGAATTAACAGAAAACAAAGCAGTTTCTCGGAAAGCTTCTTTTCAGTTTTTATTTTAGGGTATTTCTTTGTTCACCATAGCCCACAAAGGGCTTCGAAATATCACTTTGCAAATTCCACAAGAACAGTCTTAGCGAAAGAATTCTGGAGGGGAAAGCTGTAACTCTGTGAGATGAATTAACAGAACACAAAGCAGTTTCTCAGAAGTCTTCTTTCCAGTTTTTAACGGAAGATATATTCTTTTTCACCATAGCTCTCTCTGGGCTTCCAAATATCACTTTGAAAATTCCACAAGAACAGTCTTAGTGAACTATTTCTTGAGGAGAAAGCTGTAAATCTGTGAGATGAATAAACAGAACACAAAGCAGTTTCTCAGAAAGTTTCCTTCCAGTTTTTAACTGAAGATATTCCCTTTTTCAACATAGCCCTCTATGGGTTTCCAAGATCACTTTGCAAATTCCACAAGAACAGTCTTAGGGAAAGGCTTCTGCAGAGCAAAGCTGTAATTCTGTAAGATGAATAAACAGAACACAAAGCAGTTTCTCAGAAATCTTATTTCCAGTTTTTATCTTAGGATATTTCCTTCTTCACCATAGCCCTCTATGGGCTTCCAAATATCACTATGCAAATCCCACAGGAACAGTCTTAGCGAAAGTATTCCTGTGGAGAAAGCTGTAACTCGGTGAGATATATTAACAGAACACACGGTAGTTTCTCAGAGTGCTTCTTTCTAGTTTTTGACGGAAGATATTTCCTTTTTCACCATAGCCCTCTATGGGCTTCCAAATGTCACTTTGAAAATTGCACAAGAACAGTCTTACTGAATGGTTTCTTGCGGGGAAAGCTGTAACACTGTGAGATTAACTAACAGAACACAAAGCAGTTTCTCAAAAAGCTTCTTCTCGGTTTTAATCTTAGGATAGTTCCTTTTTCACCATAGCCATCTATGGCCTTCGAAATATCACTTTGCAAATTCCACAAGAACAGTCTTAGCGAAAGTCTTATTGAGGGGAAACCTGTAACTCTGTCAGATGAATTAACGGAACACAACGCTGTTTCTCTGAAAGCTACTTTCCAGTTTTTAACTGAAGATATTCCCTTTATCACCATAGCCCTCTATGGGATTCCAAGTATCACTTTGCAAATTACACAAGAACAGTCTTATCGAAAGGCTTCTTGAGGGGTAAGCTTCAACTCTGTGAGATGAATTAAAGAACACAAAGCAGTTTCTCAGAAAGCTTCTTTGTAGTTTTTAAAGGAAGATAATTCCTTTTTCACCATAGCCGTCTATGGCCTTCCAAATATCACTTGCAAATTCCTCCAGAACTGTCTTATCGAAAGGCTTCTTGAGGGGAAAGCTGTAACTCTGTGAGATGAACTAACAGAAACCAAGGCAGTTTCTCAGAAAGGTTCTTTCCAGTTTTTAATGGAAGATATTTCCTTTTTCACCATAGCCCTCTAAGGGCTTCCAAATATCACTTTGCAAATTCCACAAGAACAGTCTTATGGAAAGTCTTCTTGAGAGGAAAGCTGTAACCCTGTGAAATGAAGTAACAGAACACAACGCAGTTTCTCTGAAAACCTCTTTCCAGTTTTTAACGGAAGATACTTCCTTTTCATCAGAGCCCACTATGGGTTTCCAAATATCACTTTGGAAATTCCACAAGAACAGTCATATCGAAAGACTTCTTGAGGGGAAAGCTGTAACTCTGTGAGATGAATTAACAGAGCACAAAGCACTTTCTCAGAAAGCTTCTTTTCAGTTTTTAACGGATGATATTTCCTTTTTCACCATAGCCCTCTACGGCCTTCCAAATATCACTTTGCAAATTTCACCAGAACAGTCTCTGGGAAAGGCTTCCTGAGGGGAAAGCTGTAACTCTGTGAGATGAATTAACAGAACACAAAGCAGTTTCTCAGAAAGCTTCTTTCCAGTTTTTACCTGAAGATATTCCCTTTTTCACCATAGCCCTCTAGTGGTTCCAAATATCACCTTGCAAATTCCACAAGAACAGTCTTAGCGAAAGGCTTCTGGAGGGGAAAGCTCTAATTCGGTGAAATGTATTAACAGAAAACACACCAGTTTCTCAAAAAGCTTATTTCCCCTTTTTAACGGGAGATATTTCCTTTTTCTCCATAGCCCTCTATGGGTTTCCAAATATGAATTTGCAAATTGCACACGTATAGTCTTAGTGAACGGGTTCTTGAGGGGAAATCTCAAACTCTGTGAGATGAACTAACAGAACACAAAGCAGTTTCTCAGAAAGCTTCCTTTCTGTTTTTAATGGAAGATATTCCCTTTTTCATCATAGCCTTCTATGGGCTCCGAAATTTCACTTTGCAAATTCCACAAGAACAGTCTTAGCGAAAGGCTTCTGCAGGGAGAAGCTGTAACTCTGTGAGATGAATTAACATACACAAAGCAGCTTCTCAGAAAGCTTCTGTTCAGTTTTTATCTTAGGATATTTCCTTTTTCCATAGCCTTCTAAGGGCTCCAAATATAACTTTGCAAATTCCACAAGAACAGTCTTAGCGAAAGGCTTCTGGAAGGGAAAGCTGTAACTCTGTGAGTTGAATTAAGAGAACACAAAGTAGTTTCTCAGGAAGCTTCTTTTCAGTTTATAACTGAAGATATTTCCTTTTTCACCATAGCCCTCTATGGGCTTCCAATATCACTTTGAAAATTTCACAAGAACAGTCTTAGTGAACTGCTTCTTGAGGGTAAACAAGTAACTCTGTGAGGTGAACTAACAGAACACAAGGCAGTTTCTCAGAAAGCTTCTTTTCGATTTTTATCTTAGTATATCTCCATTTTCACCATAGCCATCTATGGGCTTCCAAATATCACATTGCAAATTCCACAAAAACAGCCTTAGCGACAGGCCTCTTGAGGGGAAAGCTGTAACTCTGTGAGTTGAATTAACAGAAAACAAAGCAGTTTCTCGGAAAGCTTCTTTTCAGTTTTTATTTTAGGGTATTTCTTTGTTCACCATAGCCCACAAAGGGCTTCGAAATATCACTTTGCAAATTCCACAAGAACAGTCTTAGCGAAAGAATTCTGGAGGGGAAAGCTGTAACTCTGTGAGATGAATTAACAGAACACAAAGCAGTTTCTCAGAAGTCTTCTTTCCAGTTTTTAACGGAAGATATATTCTTTTTCACCGTAGCTCTCTCTGGGCTTCCAAATATCACTTTGAAAATTCCACAAGAACAGTCTTAGTGAACTATTTCTTGAGGAGAAAGCTGTAAATCTGTGAGATGAATAAACAGAACACAAAGCAGTTTCTCAGAAAGTTTCCTTCCAGTTTTTAACTGAAGATATTCCCTTTTTCAACATAGCCCTCTATGGGTTTCCAAGATCACTTTGCAAATTCCACAAGAACAGTCTTAGGGAAAGGCTTCTGCAGAGCAAAGCTGTAATTCTGTAAGATGAATAAACAGAACACAAAGCAGTTTCTCAGAAATCTTATTTCCAGTTTTTATCTTAGGATATTTCCTTCTTCACCATAGCCCTCTATGGGCTTCCAAATATCACTATGCAAATCCCACAGGAACAGTCTTAGCGAAAGTATTCCTGTGGAGAAAGCTGTAACTCGGTGAGATATATTAACAGAACACACGGTAGTTTCTCAGAGTGCTTCTTTCTAGTTTTTGACGGAAGATATTTCCTTTTTCACCATAGCCCTCTATGGGCTTCCAAATGTCACTTTGAAAATTGCACAAGAACAGTCTTACTGAATGGTTTCTTGCGGGGAAAGCTGTAACACTGTGAGATTAACTAACAGAACACAAAGCAGTTTCTCAAAAAGCTTCTTCTCGGTTTTAATCTTAGGATAGTTCCTTTTTCACCATAGCCATCTATGGCCTTCGAAATATCACTTTGCAAATTCCACAAGAACAGTCTTAGCGAAAGTCTTATTGAGGGGAAACCTGTAACTCTGTCAGATGAATTAACGGAACACAACGCTGTTTCTCTGAAAGCTACTTTCCAGTTTTTAACTGAAGATATTCCCTTTATCACCATAGCCCTCTATGGGATTCCAAGTATCACTTTGCAAATTACACAAGAACAGTCTTATCGAAAGGCTTCTTGAGGGGTAAGCTTCAACTCTGTGAGATGAATTAAAGAACACAAAGCAGTTTCTCAGAAAGCTTCTTTGTAGTTTTTAAAGGAAGATAATTCCTTTTTCACCATAGCCGTCTATGGCCTTCCAAATATCACTTGCAAATTCCTCCAGAACTGTCTTATCGAAAGGCTTCTTGAGGGGAAAGCTGTAACTCTGTGAGATGAACTAACAGAAACCAAGGCAGTTTCTCAGAAAGGTTCTTTCCAGTTTTTAATGGAAGATATTTCCTTTTTCACCATAGCCCTCTAAGGGCTTCCAAATATCACTTTGCAAATTCCACAAGAACAGTCTTATGGAAAGTCTTCTTGAGAGGAAAGCTGTAACCCTGTGAAATGAAGTAACAGAACACAACGCAGTTTCTCTGAAAACCTCTTTCCAGTTTTTAACGGAAGATACTTCCTTTTCATCAGAGCCCACTATGGGTTTCCAAATATCACTTTGGAAATTCCACAAGAACAGTCATATCGAAAGACTTCTTGAGGGGAAAGCTGTAACTCTGTGAGATGAATTAACAGAGCACAAAGCACTTTCTCAGAAAGCTTCTTTTCAGTTTTTAACGGATGATATTTCCTTTTTCACCATAGCCCTCTACGGCCTTCCAAATATCACTTTGCAAATTTCACCAGAACAGTCTCTGGGAAAGGCTTCCTGAGGGGAAAGCTGTAACTCTGTGAGATGAATTAACAGAACACAAAGCAGTTTCTCAGAAAGCTTCTTTCCAGTTTTTACCTGAAGATATTCCCTTTTTCACCATAGCCCTCTAGTGGTTCCAAATATCACCTTGCAAATTCCACAAGAACAGTCTTAGCGAAAGGCTTCTGGAGGGGAAAGCTCTAATTCGGTGAAATGTATTAACAGAAAACACACCAGTTTCTCAAAAAGCTTATTTCCCCTTTTTAACGGGAGATATTTCCTTTTTCTCCATAGCCCTCTATGGGTTTCCAAATATGAATTTGCAAATTGCACACGTATAGTCTTAGTGAACGGGTTCTTGAGGGGAAATCTCAAACTCTGTGAGATGAACTAACAGAACACAAAGCAGTTTCTCAGAAAGCTTCCTTTCTGTTTTTAATGGAAGATATTCCCTTTTTCATCATAGCCTTCTATGGGCTCCGAAATTTCACTTTGCAAATTCCACAAGAACAGTCTTAGCGAAAGGCTTCTGCAGGGAGAAGCTGTAACTCTGTGAGATGAATTAACATACACAAAGCAGCTTCTCAGAAAGCTTCTGTTCAGTTTTTATCTTAGGATATTTCCTTTTTCCATAGCCTTCTAAGGGCTCCAAATATAACTTTGCAAATTCCACAAGAACAGTCTTAGCGAAAGGCTTCTGGAAGGGAAAGCTGTAACTCTGTGAGTTGAATTAAGAGAACACAAAGTAGTTTCTCAGGAAGCTTCTTTTCAGTTTATAACTGAAGATATTTCCTTTTTCACCATAGCCCTCTATGGGCTTCCAATATCACTTTGAAAATTTCACAAGAACAGTCTTAGTGAACTGCTTCTTGAGGGTAAACAAGTAACTCTGTGAGGTGAACTAACAGAACACAAGGCAGTTTCTCAGAAAGCTTCTTTTCGATTTTTATCTTAGTATATCTCCATTTTCACCATAGCCATCTATGGGCTTCCAAATATCACATTGCAAATTCCACAAAAACAGCCTTAGCGACAGGCCTCTTGAGGGGAAAGCTGTAACTCTGTGAGTTGAATTAACAGAAAACAAAGCAGTTTCTCGGAAAGCTTCTTTTCAGTTTTTATTTTAGGGTATTTCTTTGTTCACCATAGCCCACAAAGGGCTTCGAAATATCACTTTGCAAATTCCACAAGAACAGTCTTAGCGAAAGAATTCTGGAGGGGAAAGCTGTAACTCTGTGAGATGAATTAACAGAACACAAAGCAGTTTCTCAGAAGTCTTCTTTCCAGTTTTTAACGGAAGATATATTCTTTTTCACCGTAGCTCTCTCTGGGCTTCCAAATATCACTTTGAAAATTCCACAAGAACAGTCTTAGTGAACTATTTCTTGAGGAGAAAGCTGTAAATCTGTGAGATGAATAAACAGAACACAAAGCAGTTTCTCAGAAAGTTTCCTTCCAGTTTTTAACTGAAGATATTCCCTTTTTCAACATAGCCCTCTATGGGTTTCCAAGATCACTTTGCAAATTCCACAAGAACAGTCTTAGGGAAAGGCTTCTGCAGAGCAAAGCTGTAATTCTGTAAGATGAATAAACAGAACACAAAGCAGTTTCTCAGAAATCTTATTTCCAGTTTTTATCTTAGGATATTTCCTTCTTCACCATAGCCCTCTATGGGCTTCCAAATATCACTATGCAAATCCCACAGGAACAGTCTTAGCGAAAGTATTCCTGTGGAGAAAGCTGTAACTCGGTGAGATATATTAACAGAACACACGGTAGTTTCTCAGAGTGCTTCTTTCTAGTTTTTGACGGAAGATATTTCCTTTTTCACCATAGCCCTCTATGGGCTTCCAAATGTCACTTTGAAAATTGCACAAGAACAGTCTTACTGAATGGTTTCTTGCGGGGAAAGCTGTAACACTGTGAGATTAACTAACAGAACACAAAGCAGTTTCTCAAAAAGCTTCTTCTCGGTTTTAATCTTAGGATAGTTCCTTTTTCACCATAGCCATCTATGGCCTTCGAAATATCACTTTGCAAATTCCACAAGAACAGTCTTAGCGAAAGTCTTATTGAGGGGAAACCTGTAACTCTGTCAGATGAATTAACGGAACACAACGCTGTTTCTCTGAAAGCTACTTTCCAGTTTTTAACTGAAGATATTCCCTTTATCACCATAGCCCTCTATGGGATTCCAAGTATCACTTTGCAAATTACACAAGAACAGTCTTATCGAAAGGCTTCTTGAGGGGTAAGCTTCAACTCTGTGAGATGAATTAAAGAACACAAAGCAGTTTCTCAGAAAGCTTCTTTGTAGTTTTTAAAGGAAGATAATTCCTTTTTCACCATAGCCGTCTATGGCCTTCCAAATATCACTTGCAAATTCCTCCAGAACTGTCTTATCGAAAGGCTTCTTGAGGGGAAAGCTGTAACTCTGTGAGATGAACTAACAGAAACCAAGGCAGTTTCCAGTTTTTAATGGAAGATATTTCCTTTTTCACCATAGCCCTCTAAGGGCTTCCAAATATCACTTTGCAAATTCCACAAGAACAGTCTTATGGAAAGTCTTCTTGAGAGGAAAGCTGTAACCCTGTGAAATGAAGTAACAGAACACAACGCAGTTTCTCTGAAAACCTCTTTCCAGTTTTTAACGGAAGATACTTCCTTTTCATCAGAGCCCACTATGGGTTTCCAAATATCACTTTGGAAATTCCACAAGAACAGTCATATCGAAAGACTTCTTGAGGGGAAAGCTGTAACTCTGTGAGATGAATTAACAGAGCACAAAGCACTTTCTCAGAAAGCTTCTTTTCAGTTTTTAACGGATGATATTTCCTTTTTCAACATAGCCCTCTACGGCCTTCCAAATATCACTTTGCAAATTTCACCAGAACAGTCTCTGGGAAAGGCTTCCTGAGGGGAAAGCTGTAACTCTGTGAGATGAATTAACAGAACACAAAGCAGTTTCTCAGAAAGCTTCTTTCCAGTTTTTACCTGAAGATATTCCCTTTTTCACCATAGCCCTCTAGTGGTTCCAAATATCACCTTGCAAATTCCACAAGAACAGTCTTAGCGAAAGGCTTCTGGAGGGGAAAGCTCTAATTCGGTGAAATGTATTAACAGAAAACACACCAGTTTCTCAAAAAGCTTATTTCCCCTTTTTAACGGGAGATATTTCCTTTTTCTCCATAGCCCTCTATGGGTTTCCAAATATGAATTTGCAAATTGCACACGTATAGTCTTAGTGAACGGGTTCTTGAGGGGAAATCTCAAACTCTGTGAGATGAACTAACAGAACACAAAGCAGTTTCTCAGAAAGCTTCCTTTCTGTTTTTAATGGAAGATATTCCCTTTTTCATCATAGCCTTCTATGGGCTCCGAAATTTCACTTTGCAAATTCCACAAGAACAGTCTTAGCGAAAGGCTTCTGCAGGGAGAAGCTGTAACTCTGTGAGATGAATTAACATACACAAAGCAGCTTCTCAGAAAGCTTCTGTTCAGTTTTTATCTTAGGATATTTCCTTTTTCCATAGCCTTCTAAGGGCTCCAAATATAACTTTGCAAATTCCACAAGAACAGTCTTAGCGAAAGGCTTCTGGAAGGGAAAGCTGTAACTCTGTGAGTTGAATTAAGAGAACACAAAGTAGTTTCTCAGGAAGCTTCTTTTCAGTTTATAACTGAAGATATTTCCTTTTTCACCATAGCCCTCTATGGGCTTCCAATATCACTTTGAAAATTTCACAAGAACAGTCTTAGTGAACTGCTTCTTGAGGGTAAACAAGTAACTCTGTGAGGTGAACTAACAGAACACAAGGCAGTTTCTCAGAAAGCTTCTTTTCGATTTTTATCTTAGTATATCTCCATTTTCACCATAGCCATCTATGGGCTTCCAAATATCACATTGCAAATTCCACAAAAACAGCCTTAGCGACAGGCCTCTTGAGGGGAAAGCTGTAACTCTGTGAGTTGAATTAACAGAAAACAAAGCAGTTTCTCGGAAAGCTTCTTTTCAGTTTTTATTTTAGGGTATTTCTTTGTTCACCATAGCCCACAAAGGGCTTCGAAATATCACTTTGCAAATTCCACAAGAACAGTCTTAGCGAAAGAATTCTGGAGGGGAAAGCTGTAACTCTGTGAGATGAATTAACAGAACACAAAGCAGTTTCTCAGAAGTCTTCTTTCCAGTTTTTAACGGAAGATATATTCTTTTTCACCGTAGCTCTCTCTGGGCTTCCAAATATCACTTTGAAAATTCCACAAGAACAGTCTTAGTGAACTATTTCTTGAGGAGAAAGCTGTAAATCTGTGAGATGAATAAACAGAACACAAAGCAGTTTCTCAGAAAGTTTCCTTCCAGTTTTTAACTGAAGATATTCCCTTTTTCAACATAGCCCTCTATGGGTTTCCAAGATCACTTTGCAAATTCCACAAGAACAGTCTTAGGGAAAGGCTTCTGCAGAGCAAAGCTGTAATTCTGTAAGATGAATAAACAGAACACAAAGCAGTTTCTCAGAAATCTTATTTCCAGTTTTTATCTTAGGATATTTCCTTCTTCACCATAGCCCTCTATGGGCTTCCAAATATCACTATGCAAATCCCACAGGAACAGTCTTAGCGAAAGTATTCCTGTGGAGAAAGCTGTAACTCGGTGAGATATATTAACAGAACACACGGTAGTTTCTCAGAGTGCTTCTTTCTAGTTTTTGACGGAAGATATTTCCTTTTTCACCATAGCCCTCTATGGGCTTCCAAATGTCACTTTGAAAATTGCACAAGAACAGTCTTACTGAATGGTTTCTTGCGGGGAAAGCTGTAACACTGTGAGATTAACTAACAGAACACAAAGCAGTTTCTCAAAAA
Organism: Chlorocebus sabaeus; assembly: GCF_047675955.1. NCBI lineage: Eukaryota > Metazoa > Chordata > Mammalia > Primates > Cercopithecidae > Chlorocebus > Chlorocebus sabaeus. Next base: position 2,242 of record NW_027327044.1, on the reverse strand, counting down.
GCTTCTTCTCGGTTTTAATCTTAGGATAGTTCCTTTTTCACCATAGCCATCTATGGCCTTCGAAATATCACTTTGCAAATTCCACAAGAACAGTCTTAGCGAAAGTCTTATTGAGGGGAAACCTGTAACTCTGTCAGATGAATTAACGGAACACAACGCTGTTTCTCTGAAAGCTACTTTCCAGTTTTTAACTGAAGATATTCCCTTTATCACCATAGCCCTCTATGGGATTCCAAGTATCACTTTGCAAATTACACAAGAACAGTCTTATCGAAAGGCTTCTTGAGGGGTAAGCTTCAACTCTGTGAGATGAATTAAAGAACACAAAGCAGTTTCTCAGAAAGCTTCTTTGTAGTTTTTAAAGGAAGATAATTCCTTTTTCACCATAGCCGTCTATGGCCTTCCAAATATCACTTGCAAATTCCTCCAGAACTGTCTTATCGAAAGGCTTCTTGAGGGGAAAGCTGTAACTCTGTGAGATGAACTAACAGAAACCAAGGCAGTTTCTCAGAAAGGTTCTTTCCAGTTTTTAATGGAAGATATTTCCTTTTTCACCATAGCCCTCTAAGGGCTTCCAAATATCACTTTGCAAATTCCACAAGAACAGTCTTATGGAAAGTCTTCTTGAGAGGAAAGCTGTAACCCTGTGAAATGAAGTAACAGAACACAACGCAGTTTCTCTGAAAACCTCTTTCCAGTTTTTAACGGAAGATACTTCCTTTTCATCAGAGCCCACTATGGGTTTCCAAATATCACTTTGGAAATTCCACAAGAACAGTCATATCGAAAGACTTCTTGAGGGGAAAGCTGTAACTCTGTGAGATGAATTAACAGAGCACAAAGCACTTTCTCAGAAAGCTTCTTTTCAGTTTTTAACGGATGATATTTCCTTTTTCACCATAGCCCTCTACGGCCTTCCAAATATCACTTTGCAAATTTCACCAGAACAGTCTCTGGGAAAGGCTTCCTGAGGGGAAAGCTGTAACTCTGTGAGATGAATTAACAGAACACAAAGCAGTTTCTCAGAAAGCTTCTTTCCAGTTTTTACCTGAAGATATTCCCTTTTTCACCATAGCCCTCTAGTGGTTCCAAATATCACCTTGCAAATTCCACAAGAACAGTCTTAGCGAAAGGCTTCTGGAGGGGAAAGCTCTAATTCGGTGAAATGTATTAACAGAAAACACACCAGTTTCTCAAAAAGCTTATTTCCCCTTTTTAACGGGAGATATTTCCTTTTTCTCCATAGCCCTCTATGGGTTTCCAAATATGAATTTGCAAATTGCACACGTATAGTCTTAGTGAACGGGTTCTTGAGGGGAAATCTCAAACTCTGTGAGATGAACTAACAGAACACAAAGCAGTTTCTCAGAAAGCTTCCTTTCTGTTTTTAATGGAAGATATTCCCTTTTTCATCATAGCCTTCTATGGGCTCCGAAATTTCACTTTGCAAATTCCACAAGAACAGTCTTAGCGAAAGGCTTCTGCAGGGAGAAGCTGTAACTCTGTGAGATGAATTAACATACACAAAGCAGCTTCTCAGAAAGCTTCTGTTCAGTTTTTATCTTAGGATATTTCCTTTTTCCATAGCCTTCTAAGGGCTCCAAATATAACTTTGCAAATTCCACAAGAACAGTCTTAGCGAAAGGCTTCTGGAAGGGAAAGCTGTAACTCTGTGAGTTGAATTAAGAGAACACAAAGTAGTTTCTCAGGAAGCTTCTTTTCAGTTTATAACTGAAGATATTTCCTTTTTCACCATAGCCCTCTATGGGCTTCCAATATCACTTTGAAAATTTCACAAGAACAGTCTTAGTGAACTGCTTCTTGAGGGTAAACAAGTAACTCTGTGAGGTGAACTAACAGAACACAAGGCAGTTTCTCAGAAAGCTTCTTTTCGATTTTTATCTTAGTATATCTCCATTTTCACCATAGCCATCTATGGGCTTCCAAATATCACATTGCAAATTCCACAAAAACAGCCTTAGCGACAGGCCTCTTGAGGGGAAAGCTGTAACTCTGTGAGTTGAATTAACAGAAAACAAAGCAGTTTCTCGGAAAGCTTCTTTTCAGTTTTTATTTTAGGGTATTTCTTTGTTCACCATAGCCCACAAAGGGCTTCGAAATATCACTTTGCAAATTCCACAAGAACAGTCTTAGCGAAAGAATTCTGGAGGGGAAAGCTGTAACTCTGTGAGATGAATTAACAGAACACAAAGCAGTTTCTCAGAAGTCTTCTTTCCAGTTT
>NW_027327043.1:0-23297 GCF_047675955.1 Chlorocebus sabaeus | reverse complement strand
CAGCCGCCACCCCCGGCCCGCCCCCCTGGCTTCGGGGAGCCCCATCGCCGGGGGTGCAGGCACCCCCCGCGATCGGGCTCCCAGCCGCCACCCCCGGCCCGCCCCCCTGGCTTCGGGGAGCCCCATCGCCGGGGGTGCAGGCACCCCCCGCGATCGGGCTCCCAGCCGCCACCCCCGGCCCGCCCCCCTGGCTTCTGGGAGCCCCCATCGCCGGGGGTGCAGGCACCCCCCCGCGATCGGGCTCCCAGCCGCCACCCCCGGCCCGCCCCCCTGGCTTCGGGGAGCCCCATCGCCGGGGGTGCAGGCACCCCCCGCGATCGGGCTCCCAGCCGCCACCCCCCGGCCCGCCCCCCCTGGCTTCGGGGAGCCCCATCGCCGGGGGTGCAGGCACCCCCCGCGATCGGGCTCCCAGCCGCCACCCCCGGCCCGCCCCCCTTGGCTTCGGGGGAGCCCATCGCCGGGGGTGCAGGCACCCCCCGCGATCGGGCTCCCACGCGCCACCCCCCCGGCCCGCCCCCCCTGGCTTCGGGGAGCCCCATCGCCGGGGGTGCAGGCACCCCCCGCGATCGGGCTCCCCAGCCGCACCCCCGGCCCGCCCCCCCTGGCTTCGGGGAGCCCCATCGCCGGGGGTGCAGGCACCCCCCCGCGATCGGGCTCCCAGCCGCCACCCCCCGGCCCGCCCCCCTGGCTTCGGGGAGCCCCATCGCCGGGGGGTGCAGGCACCCCCCCGCGATCGGGCTCCCAGCCGCCACCCCCGGCCCGCCCCCCTGGCTTCGGGGAGCCCCATCGCCGGGGGTGCAGGCACCCCCCGCGATCGGGCTCCCAGCCGCCACCCCCGGCCCGCCCCCCTGGCTTCGGGGAGCCCCATCGCCGGGGGTGCAGGCACCCCCCGCGATCGGGCTCCCAGCCGCCACCCCCGGCCCGCCCCCCTGGCTTCGGGGAGCCCCATCGCCGGGGGTGCAGGCACCCCCCGCGATCGGGCTCCCAGCCGCCACCCCCGGCCCGCCCCCCTGGCTTCGGGGAGCCCCATCGCCGGGGGTGCAGGCACCCCCCGCGATCGGGCTCCCAGCCGCCACCCCCGGCCCGCCCCCCCTGGCTTCGGGGAGCCCCATCGCCGGGGGTGCAGGCACCCCCCGCGATCGGGCTCCCAGCCGCCACCCCCGGCCCGCCCCCCTGGCTTCGGGGAGCCCATCGCCGGGGGTGCAGGCACCCCCCGCGATCGGGCTCCCAGCCGCCACCCCCGGCCCGCCCCCCCTGGCTTCGGGGAGCCCCATCGCCGGGGGTGCAGGCACCCCCCGCGATCGGGCTCCCAGCCGCCACCCCCGGCCCGCCCCCCTGGCTTCGGGGAGCCCCATCGCCGGGGGTGCAGGCACCCCCCGCGATCGGGCTCCCAGCCGCCACCCCCCGGCCCGCCCCCCTGGCTTCGGGGAGCCCCATCGCCGGGGGTGCAGGCACCCCCCCGCGATCGGGCTCCCAGCCGCCACCCCCCGGCCCGCCCCCCTGGCTTCGGGGAGCCCATCGCCGGGGGTGCAGGCACCCCCCGCGATCGGGCTCCCAGCCCGCACCCCCGGCCCGCCCCCCTGGCTTCGGGGAGCCCCATCGCCGGGGGTGCAGGCACCCCCCGCGATCGGGCTCCCAGCCGCCACCCCCGGCCCCGCCCCCCCTGGCTTCGGGGAGCCCCATCGCCGGGGGTGCAGGCACCCCCCGCGATCGGGCTCCCAGCCGCCACCCCCCGGCCGCGCCCCCCTGGCTTCGGGGAGCCCCATCGCCGGGGGTGCAGGCACCCCCCGCGATCGGGCTCCCAGCCGCCACCCCCGGCCCCGCCCCCCTGGCTTCTGGGACCCTTGTGACTCACAGCCTCTTTCTGATATTTTGAGTAATATCATCTCCCCATCTGAAAATTTTTAACTCTTCTCAGACAATGGTACCCCCCAGTGTGCACACCCTCAGAGGGAGTAACCCCCTCTGTATTAGTAGTCATATCAGCCTCTTCCTCCCTGAATATTCAGAACAGTATCTCACAGGTGTTGGCTACTTCCGGTGACACTGATTGTCATTTCCTCCTCTCCCAAGCAGAAGTTCGAAACACTATCACGGGGGGTGTACACCATCTGTGATATAGAAATTAACATCGTCCTCTCACCGGTGGATATCAGGAAGAAGTCTATTAATCATTAATATTAATAATTATATTAATAATAATTATTATTATTGATACTAATGATCACAATAAAGAGAGTAAAAATTAATACTGGCTTAAAATGGTATCGATTTGTAATAATAATTATTAGTAATATCACTATTAATAATAATATTATGATATTAGCTATTAATGTGACTTAAATCAATACCCAGAGACGCTGGGAATCAAATAATAGTTAGTATTAGGAACTAATAATATTATTGCATGACATTAATATTAATAATTAATTGAAAACATGCGTAATCATGTGTTTAAAATCATTATCCATCATTAATAATGGTATCCTATGAATTTTTAGTATCATTGATAATTATTAAAATCGATCATTGATGATTAATAATCATATTATTATTCCTAATACCACAGGAAGTGTAAACCTATTTGTGATGCTGTTCTTCATATCCAGGGACGGAAAGCAGGACTTTAGTTTTAATATCGCAGTAGGTGTACACTCACCGCGTGACACTGATCCTAATATAAAGGAGGGTAGAGTATCACATGACTCCAAACATAACAATGAATGGATAGCTACCCGGTAATATTACTCGTAATATTCCCGGAAGACACCTATGCTATTAGTCCGAATATGGCACTGAGGGTACAGCTCTTCTGAGATATTGTTCCTAGTATACGGAGGGGGAGAGGATGATAATAATTTGCAGGCTGCGTGCTCCCGCCCAGTGATATTGTAATTACTATCCTGGGAGGGAGAGGATGATACTGCACTCTGTACGGCAGAAGGCGTACACCCAGTCTGGGATATTGTTTCTAATATTCACGGAGGGGACAGGCTGATATTACTCGCAATGTGGCACAGGGTGGAAGTTCACCCAGTTATTAATCTCAGTATCACACACACTGTACAACGCCATGTGATACTCTTCCAACTGTCCCCGCGACCGGGCCCCGAGCCGCCACCCCCGGCCCGGCCCCCTGGCTTCTGGGAGCCCCATCGCCGGGGGTGCAGGCACCCCCCGCGATCGGGCTCCCAGCCGCCACCCCCGGCCCGCCCCCCTGGCTTCTGGGAGCCCCATCGCCGGGGGTGCAGGCACCCCCCGCGATCGGGCTCCCAGCCGCCACCCCCGGCCCGCCCCCCTGGCTTCTGGGAGCCCCATCGCCGGGGGTGCAGGCACCCCCCGCGATCGGGCTCCCAGCCGCCACCCCCCGGCCCGCCCCCCTGGCTTCTGGGAGCCCCATCGCCGGGGGTGCAGGCACCCCCCCGCGATCGGGCTCCCAGCCGCCACCCCCGGCCCGCCCCCCTGGCTTCTGGGAGCCCCATCGCCGGGGGTGCAGGCACCCCCCGCGATCGGGCTCCCAGCCGCCACCCCCGGCCCGCCCCCCTGGCTTCTGGGAGCCCCATCGCCGGGGGTGCAGGCACCCCCCGCGATCGGGCTCCCAGCCGCCACCCCCGGCCCGCCCCCCTGGCTTCTGGGAGCCCCATCGCCGGGGGTGCAGGCACCCCCCGCGATCGGGCTCCCAGCCGCCACCCCCGGCCCGCCCCCCTGGCTTCTGGGAGCCCCATCGCCGGGGGTGCAGGCACCCCCCGCGATCGGGCTCCCAGCCGCCACCCCCGGCCCGCCCCCCTGGCTTCTGGGAGCCCCATCGCCGGGGGTGCAGGCACCCCCCGCGATCGGGCTCCCAGCCGCCACCCCCGGCCCGCCCCCCTGGCTTCTGGGAGCCCCATCGCCGGGGGTGCAGGCACCCCCCGCGATCGGGCTCCCAGCCGCCACCCCCCGGCCCGCCCCCCTGGCTTCTGGGAGCCCCATCGCCGGGGGTGCAGGCACCCCCCGCGATCGGGCTCCCAGCCGCCACCCCCCGGCCCGCCCCCCTGGCTTCTGGGAGCCCCATCGCCGGGGGTGCAGGCACCCCCCGCGATCGGGCTCCCAGCCGCCACCCCCCGGCCCGCCCCCCTGGCTTCTGGGAGCCCCATCGCCGGGGGTGCAGGCACCCCCCGCGATCGGGCTCCCAGCCGCCAACCCCGGCCCGCCCCCCTGGCTTCTGGGAGCCCCATCGCCGGGGGTGCAGGCACCCCCCGCGATCGGGCTCCCAGCCGCCACCCCCGGCCCGCCCCCCTGGCTTCTGGGAGCCCCATCGCCGGGGGTGCAGGCACCCCCCGCGATCGGGCTCCCAGCCGCCACCCCCCGGCCCGCCCCCCTGGCTTCTGGGAGCCCCATCGCCGGGGGTGCAGGCACCCCCCGCGATCGGGCTCCCAGCCGCCACCCCCGGCCCGCCCCCCTGGCTTCTGGGAGCCCCATCGCCGGGGGTGCAGGCACCCCCCGCGATCGGGCTCCCAGCCGCCACCCCCGGCCCGCCCCCCCTGGCTTCTGGGAGCCCCATCGCCGGGGGTGCAGGCACCCCCCGCGATCGGGCTCCCAGCCGCCACCCCCCGGCCCGCCCCCCTGGCTTCTGGGAGCCCCATCGCCGGGGGTGCAGGCACCCCCCGCGATCGGGCTCCCAGCCGCCACCCCCCGGCCCGCCCCCCTGGCTTCTGGGAGCCCCATCGCCGGGGGTGCAGGCACCCCCCGCGATCGGGCTCCCAGCCGCCACCCCCGGCCCGCCCCCCTGGCTTCTGGGAGCCCCATCGCCGGGGGTGCAGGCACCCCCCGCGATCGGGCTCCCAGCCGCCACCCCCCGGCCCGCCCCCCTGGCTTCTGGGAGCCCCATCGCCGGGGGTGCAGGCACCCCCCGCGATCGGGCTCCCAGCCGCCACCCCCGGCCCGCCCCCCTGGCTTCTGGGAGCCCCATCGCCGGGGGTGCAGGCACCCCCCGCGATCGGGCTCCCAGCCGCCACCCCCCGGCCCGCCCCCCTGGCTTCTGGGAGCCCCATCGCCGGGGGTGCAGGCACCCCCCGCGATCGGGCTCCCAGCCGCCACCCCCGGCCCGCCCCCCTGGCTTCTGGGAGCCCCATCGCCGGGGGTGCAGGCACCCCCCGCGATCGGGCTCCCAGCCGCCACCCCCGGCCCGCCCCCCTGGCTTCTGGGAGCCCCATCGCCGGGGGTGCAGGCACCCCCCGCGATCGGGCTCCCAGCCGCCACCCCGCGGCCCGCCCCCCTGGCTTCTGGGACCCTTGTGGACTCACAGCCTCTTTCTGATATTTTGAGTAATATCATCTCCCCATCTGAAAATTTTTAACTCTTCTCAGACAATGGTACACCCCCAGTGTGCACACCCTCAGAGGGAGTAACCCCCTCTGTATTAGTAGTCATATCAGCCTCTTCCTCCCTGAATATTCAGAACAGTATCTCACAGGTGTTGCTACTTCCGGTGACACTGATTGTCATTTCCTCCTCTCCCAAGCAGAAGTTCGAAACACTATCACGGGGGGTGTACACCATCTGTGATATAGAAATTAACATCGTCCTCTCACCGGTGGATATCAGGAAGAAGTCTATTAATCATTAATATTAATAATTATATTAATAATAATTATTATTATTGATACTAATGATCACAATAAAGAGAGTAAAAATTAATACTGGCTTAAAATGGTATCGATTTGTAATAATAATTATTAGTAATATCACTATTAATAATAATATTATGATATTAGCTATTAATGCGACTTAAATCAATACCCAGAGACGCTGGGAATCAAATAATAGTTAGTATTAGGAACTAATAATATTATTGCATGACATTAATATTAATAATTAATTGAAAACATGCGTAATCATGTGTTTAAAATCATTATCCATCATTAATAATGGTATCCTATGAATTTTTAGTATCATTGATAATTATTAAAATCGATCATTGATGATTAATAATCATATTATTATTCCTAATACCACAGGAAGTGTAAACCTATTTGTGATGCTGTTCTTCATATCCAGGGACGGAAAGCAGGACTTTAGTTTTAATATCGCAGTAGGTGTACACTCACCGCGTGACACTGATCCTAATATAAAGGAGGGTAGAGTATCACATGACTCCAAACATAACAATGAATGGATAGCTACCCGGTAATATTACTCGTAATATTCCCGGAAGACACCTATGCTATTAGTCCGAATATGGCACTGAGGGTACAGCTCTTCTGAGATATTGTTCCTAGTATACGGAGGGGGAGAGGATGATAATAATTCGCAGGCTGCGTGCTCCCGCCCAGTGATATTGTAATTACTATCCTGGGAGGGAGAGGATGATACTGCACTCTGTACGGCAGAAGGCGTACACCCAGTCTGGGATATTGTTTCTAATATTCACGGAGGGGACAGGCTGATATTACTCGCAATGTGGCACAGGGTGGAAGTTCACCCAGTTATTAATCTCAGTATCACACACACTGTACAACGCCATGTGATACTCTTCCAACTGTCCCCGCGACCGGGCCCCGAGCCGCCACCCCCCGGCCCGGCCCCCTGGCTTCTGGGAGCCCCATCGCCGGGGGTGCAGGCACCCCCCGCGATCGGGCTCCCAGCCGCCACCCACGGCCCGCCCCCCTGGCTTCTGGGAGCCCCATCGCCGGGGGTGCAGGCACCCCCCGCGATCGGGCTCCCAGCCGCCACCCCCCGGCCCGCCCCCCTGGCTTCTGGGAGCCCCATCGCCGGGGGTGCAGGCACCCCCCGCGATCGGGCTCCCAGCCGCCACCCCCCGGCCCGCCCCCCTGGCTTCTGGGAGCCCCATCGCCGGGGGTGCAGGCACCCCCCGCGATCGGGCTCCCAGCCGCCACCCCCGGCCCGCCCCCCTGGCTTCTGGGAGCCCCATCGCCGGGGGTGCAGGCACCCCCCGCGATCGGGCTCCCAGCCGCCACCCCCCGGCCCGCCCCCCTGGCTTCTGGGAGCCCCATCGCCGGGGGTGCAGGCACCCCCCCGCGATCGGGCTCCCAGCCGCCACCCCCCGGCCCGCCCCCCTGGCTTCTGGGAGCCCCATCGCCGGGGGTGCAGGCACCCCCCGCGATCGGGCTCCCAGCCGCCACCCCCGGCCCGCCCCCCTGGCTTCTGGGAGCCCCATCGCCGGGGGTGCAGGCACCCCCCGCGATCGGGCTCCCAGCCGCCACCCCCGGCCCGCCCCCCTGGCTTCTGGGAGCCCCATCGCCGGGGGTGCAGGCACCCCCCGCGATCGGGCTCCCAGCCGCCACCCCCGGCCCGCCCCCCTGGCTTCTGGGAGCCCCATCGCCGGGGGTGCAGGCACCCCCCGCGATCGGGCTCCCAGCCGCCACCCCCGGCCCGCCCCCCTGGCTTCTGGGAGCCCCATCGCCGGGGGTGCAGGCACCCCCCGCGATCGGGCTCCCAGCCGCCACCCCCCGGCCCGCCCCCCTGGCTTCTGGGAGCCCCATCGCCGGGGGTGCAGGCACCCCCCGCGATCGGGCTCCCAGCCGCCACCCCCCGGCCCGCCCCCCTGGCTTCTGGGACCCTTGTGGACTCACAGCCTCTTTCTGATATTTTGAGTAATATCATCTCCCCATCTGAAAATTTTTAACTCTTCTCAGACAATGGTACACCCCCAGTGTGCACACCCTCAGAGGGAGTAACCCCCTCTGTATTAGTAGTCATATCAGCCTCTTCCTCCCTGAATATTCAGAACAGTATCTCACAGGTGTTGCTACTTCCGGTGACACTGATTGTCATTTCCTCCTCTCCCAAGCAGAAGTTCGAAACACTATCACGGGGGGTGTACACCATCTGTGATATAGAAATTAACATCGTCCTCTCACCGGTGGATATCAGGAAGAAGTCTATTAATCATTAATATTAATAATTATATTAATAATAATTATTATTATTGATACTAATGATCACAATAAAGAGAGTAAAAATTAATACTGGCTTAAAATGGTATCGATTTGTAATAATAATTATTAGTAATATCACTATTAATAATAATATTATGATATTAGCTATTAATGTGACTTAAATCAATACCCAGAGACGCTGGGAATCAAATAATAGTTAGTATTAGGAACTAATAATATTATTGCATGACATTAATATTAATAATTAATTGAAAACATGCGTAATCATGTGTTTAAAATCATTATCCATCATTAATAATGGTATCCTATGAATTTTTAGTATCATTGATAATTATTAAAATCGATCATTGATGATTAATAATCATATTATTATTCCTAATACCACAGGAAGTGTAAACCTACTTGTGATGCTGTTCTTCATATCCAGGGACGGAAAGCAGGACTTTAGTTTTAATATCGCAGTAGGTGTACACTCACCGCGTGACACTGATCCTAATATAAAGGAGGGTAGAGTATCACATGACTCCAAACATAACAATGAATGGATAGCTACCCGGTAATATTACTCGTAATATTCCCGGAAGACACCTATGCTATTAGTCCGAATATGGCACTGAGGGTACAGCTCTTCTGAGATATTGTTCCTAGTATACGGAGGGGGAGAGGATGATAATAATTCGCAGGCTGCGTGCTCCCGCCCAGTGATATTGTAATTACTATCCTGGGAGGGAGAGGATGATACTGCACTCTGTACGGCAGAAGGCGTACACCCAGTCTGGGATATTGTTTCTAATATTCACGGAGGGGACAGGCTGATATTACTCGCAATGTGGCACAGGGTGGAAGTTCACCCAGTTATTAATCTCAGTATCACACACACTGTACAACGCCATGTGATACTCTTCCAACTGTCCCCGCGACCGGGCCCCGAGCCGCCACCCCCGGCCCGGCCCCCTGGCTTCTGGGAGCCCCATCGCCGGGGGTGCAGGCACGCCCCCCGATCGGGCTCCCAGCCGCCACCCCCGGCCCGCCCCCCTGGCTTCTGGGAGCCCCATCGCCGGGGGTGCAGGCACCCCCCGCGATCGGGCTCCCAGCCGCCACCCCCCGGCCCGCCCCCCTGGCTTCTGGGAGCCCCATCGCCGGGGGTGCAGGCACGCCCCCCGATCGGGCTCCCAGCCGCCACCCCCGGCCCGCCCCCCTGGCTTCTGGGAGCCCCATCGCCGGGGGTGCAGGCACCCCCCGCGATCGGGCTCCCAGCCGCCACCCCCGGCCCGCCCCCCTGGCTTCTGGGAGCCCCATCGCCGGGGGTGCAGGCACCCCCCGCGATCGGGCTCCCAGCCGCCACCCCCGGCCCGCCCCCCTGGCTTCTGGGAGCCCCATCGCCGGGGGTGCAGGCACCCCCCGCGATCGGGCTCCCAGCCGCCACCCCCGGCCCGCCCCCCTGGCTTCTGGGAGCCCCATCGCCGGGGGTGCAGGCACCCCCCGCGATCGGGCTCCCAGCCGCCACCCCCCGGCCCGCCCCCCTGGCTTCTGGGAGCCCCATCGCCGGGGGTGCAGGCACCCCCCGCGATCGGGCTCCCAGCCGCCACCCCCCGGCCCGCCCCCCTGGCTTCTGGGAGCCCCATCGCCGGGGGTGCAGGCACCCCCCGCGATCGGGCTCCCAGCCGCCACCCCCGGCCCGCCCCCCTGGCTTCGGGGAGCCCCATCGCCGGGGGTGCAGGCACCCCCCGCGATCGGGCTCCCAGCCGCCACCCCCCGGCCCGCCCCCCTGGCTTCGGGGAGCCCCATCGCCGGGGGTGCAGGCACCCCCCGCGATCGGGCTCCCAGCCGCCACCCCCGGCCCGCCCCCCTGGCTTCGGGGAGCCCCATCGCCGGGGGTGCAGGCACCCCCCGCGATCGGGCTCCCAGCCGCCACCCCCCGGCCCGCCCCCCTGGCTTCGGGGAGCCCCATCGCCGGGGGTGCAGGCACCCCCCGCGATCGGGCTCCCAGCCGCCACCCCCGGCCCGCCCCCCTGGCTTCGGGGAGCCCCATCGCCGGGGGTGCAGGCACCCCCCGCGATCGGGCTCCCAGCCGCCACCCCCGGCCCGCCCCCCTGGCTTCGGGGAGCCCCATCGCCGGGGGTGCAGGCACCCCCCGCGATCGGGCTCCCAGCCGCCACCCCCCGGCCCGCCCCCCTGGCTTCGGGGAGCCCCATCGCCGGGGGTGCAGGCACCCCCCGCGATCGGGCTCCCAGCCGCCACCCCCGGCCCGCCCCCCTGGCTTCGGGGAGCCCCATCGCCGGGGGTGCAGGCACCCCCCGCGATCGGGCTCCCAGCCGCCACCCCCGGCCCGCCCCCCTGGCTTCGGGGAGCCCCATCGCCGGGGGTGCAGGCACCCCCCGCGATCGGGCTCCCAGCCGCCACCCCCCGGCCCGCCCCCCTGGCTTCGGGGAGCCCCATCGCCGGGGGTGCAGGCACCCCCCGCGATCGGGCTCCCAGCCGCCACCCCCGGCCCGCCCCCCTGGCTTCGGGGAGCCCCATCGCCGGGGGTGCAGGCACCCCCCGCGATCGGGCTCCCAGCCGCCACCCCCCGGCCCGCCCCCCTGGCTTCGGGGAGCCCCATCGCCGGGGGTGCAGGCACCCCCCGCGATCGGGCTCCCAGCCGCCACCCCCGGCCCGCCCCCCTGGCTTCGGGGAGCCCCATCGCCGGGGGTGCAGGCACCCCCCGCGATCGGGCTCCCAGCCGCCACCCCCCGGCCCGCCCCCCTGGCTTCGGGGAGCCCCATCGCCGGGGGTGCAGGCACCCCCCGCGATCGGGCTCCCAGCCGCCACCCCCGGCCCGCCCCCCTGGCTTCGGGGAGCCCCATCGCCGGGGGTGCAGGCACCCCCCCGCGATCGGGCTCCCAGCCGCCACCCCCCGGCCCGCCCCCCTGGCTTCGGGGAGCCCCATCGCCGGGGGTGCAGGCACCCCCCGCGATCGGGCTCCCAGCCGCCACCCCCCGGCCCGCCCCCCTGGCTTCGGGGAGCCCCATCGCCGGGGGTGCAGGCACCCCCCCGCGATCGGGCTCCCAGCCGCCACCCCCCGGCCCGCCCCCCTGGCTTCGGGGAGCCCCATCGCCGGGGGTGCAGGCACCCCCCGCGATCGGGCTCCCAGCCGCCACCCCCGGCCCGCCCCCCTGGCTTCGGGGAGCCCCATCGCCGGGGGTGCAGGCACCCCCCGCGATCGGGCTCCCAGCCGCCACCCCCCGGCCCGCCCCCCTGGCTTCGGGGAGCCCCATCGCCGGGGGTGCAGGCACCCCCCGCGATCGGGCTCCCAGCCGCCACCCCCGGCCCGCCCCCCTGGCTTCGGGGAGCCCCATCGCCGGGGGTGCAGGCACCCCCCGCGATCGGGCTCCCAGCCGCCACCCCCGGCCCGCCCCCTGGCTTCGGGGAGCCCCATCGCCGGGGGTGCAGGCACCCCCCGCGATCGGGCTCCCAGCCGCCACCCCCCGGCCCGCCCCCCTGGCTTCGGGGAGCCCCATCGCCGGGGGTGCAGGCACCCCCCGCGATCGGGCTCCCAGCCGCCACCCCCGGCCCGCCCCCCTGGCTTCGGGGAGCCCCATCGCCGGGGGTGCAGGCACCCCCCGCGATCGGGCTCCCAGCCGCCACCCCCCGGCCCGCCCCCCTGGCTTCGGGGAGCCCCATCGCCGGGGGTGCAGGCACCCCCCGCGATCGGGCTCCCAGCCGCCACCCCCGGCCTGCCCCCCTGGCTTCGGGGAGCCCCATCGCCGGGGGTGCAGGCACCCCCCGCGATCGGGCTCCCAGCCGCCACCCCCCGGCCCGCCCCCCTGGCTTCGGGGAGCCCCATCGCCGGGGGTGCAGGCACCCCCCGCGATCGGGCTCCCAGCCGCCACCCCCGGCCCGCCCCCCTGGCTTCGGGGAGCCCCATCGCCGGGGGTGCAGGCACCCCCCGCGATCGGGCTCCCAGCCGCCACCCCCGGCCCGCCCCCCTGGCTTCGGGGAGCCCCATCGCCGGGGGTGCAGGCACCCCCCGCGATCGGGCTCCCAGCCGCCACCCCCGGCCCGCCCCCCTGGCTTCGGGGAGCCCCATCGCCGGGGGTGCAGGCACCCCCCCGCGATCGGGCTCCCAGCCGCCACCCCCGGCCCGCCCCCCTGGCTTCGGGGAGCCCCATCGCCGGGGGTGCAGGCACCCCCCGCGATCGGGCTCCCAGCCGCCACCCCCGGCCCGCCCCCCTGGCTTCGGGGAGCCCCATCGCCGGGGGTGCAGGCACCCCCCCGCGATCGGGCTCCCAGCCGCCACCCCCGGCCCGCCCCCCTGGCTTCGGGGAGCCCCATCGCCGGGGGTGCAGGCACCCCCCCGCGATCGGGCTCCCAGCCGCCACCCCCGGCCCGCCCCCCTGGCTTCGGGGAGCCCCATCGCCGGGGGTGCAGGCACCCCCCGCGATCGGGCTCCCAGCCGCCACCCCCGGCCCGCCCCCCTGGCTTCGGGGAGCCCCATCGCCGGGGGTGCAGGCACCCCCCGCGATCGGGCTCCCAGCCGCCACCCCCGGCCCGCCCCCCTGGCTTCGGGGAGCCCCATCGCCGGGGGTGCAGGCACCCCCCGCGATCGGGCTCCCAGCCGCCACCCCCGGCCCGCCCCCCTGGCTTCGGGGAGCCCCATCGCCGGGGGTGCAGGCACCCCCCGCGATCGGGCTCCCAGCCGCCACCCCCGGCCCGCCCCCCTGGCTTCTGGGACCCTTGTGGACTCACAGCCTCTTTCTGATATTTTGAGTAATATCATCTCCCCATCTGAAAATTTTTAACTCTTCTCAGACAATGGTACACCCCCAGTGTGCACACCCTCAGAGGGAGTAACCCCCTCTGTATTAGTAGTCATATCAGCCTCTTCCTCCCTGAATATTCAGAACAGTATCTCACAGGTGTTGCTACTTCCGGTGACACTGATTGTCATTTCCTCCTCTCCCAAGCAGAAGTTCGAAACACTATCACGGGGGGTGTACACCATCTGTGATATAGAAATTAACATCGTCCTCTCACCGGTGGATATCAGGAAGAAGTCTATTAATCATTAATATTAATAATTATATTAATAATAATTATTATTATTGATACTAATGATCACAATAAAGAGAGTAAAAATTAATACTGGCTTAAAATGGTATCGATTTGTAATAATAATTATTAGTAATATCACTATTAATAATAATATTATGATATTAGCTATTAATGTGACTTAAATCAATACCCAGAGACGCTGGGAATCAAATAATAGTTAGTATTAGGAACTAATAATATTATTGCATGACATTAATATTAATAATTAATTGAAAACATGCGTAATCATGTGTTTAAAATCATTATCCATCATTAATAATGGTATCCTATGAATTTTTAGTATCATTGATAATTATTAAAATCGATCATTGATGATTAATAATCATATTATTATTCCTAATACCACAGGAAGTGTAAACCTACTTGTGATGCTGTTCTTCATATCCAGGGACGGAAAGCAGGACTTTAGTTTTAATATCGCAGTAGGTGTACACTCACCGCGTGACACTGATCCTAATATAAAGGAGGGTAGAGTATCACATGACTCCAAACATAACAATGAATGGATAGCTACCCGGTAATATTACTCGTAATATTCCCGGAAGACACCTATGCTATTAGTCCGAATATGGCACTGAGGGTACAGCTCTTCTGAGATATTGTTCCTAGTATACGGAGGGGGAGAGGATGATAATAATTCGCAGGCTGCGTGCTCCCGCCCAGTGATATTGTAATTACTATCCTGGGAGGGAGAGGATGATACTGCACTCTGTACGGCAGAAGGCGTACACCCAGTCTGGGATATTGTTTCTAATATTCACGGAGGGGACAGGCTGATATTACTCGCAATGTGGCACAGGGTGGAAGTTCACCCAGTTATTAATCTCAGTATCACACACACTGTACAACGCCATGTGATACTCTTCCAACTGTCCCCGCGACCGGGCCCCGAGCCGCCACCCCCGGCCCGGCCCCCTGGCTTCTGGGAGCCCCATCGCCGGGGGTGCAGGCACCCCCCGCGATCGGGCTCCCAGCCGCCACCCACGGCCCGCCCCCCTGGCTTCTGGGAGCCCCATCGCCGGGGGTGCAGGCACGCCCCCCGATCGGGCTCCCAGCCGCCACCCCCGGCCCGCCCCCCTGGCTTCTGGGAGCCCCATCGCCGGGGGTGCAGGCACCCCCCGCGATCGGGCTCCCAGCCGCCACCCCCGGCCCGCCCCCCTGGCTTCTGGGAGCCCCATCGCCGGGGGTGCAGGCACGCCCCCCGATCGGGCTCCCCAGCCGCCACCCCCCGGCCCGCCCCCCTGGCTTCTGGGAGCCCCATCGCCGGGGGTGCAGGCACCCCCCGCGATCGGGCTCCCAGCCGCCACCCCCGGCCCGCCCCCCTGGCTTCTGGGAGCCCCATCGCCGGGGTGCAGGCACCCCCCGCGATCGGGCTCCCAGCCGCCACCCCCGGCCCGCCCCCCTGGCTTCTGGGAGCCCCATCGCCGGGGGTGCAGGCACCCCCCGCGATCGGGCTCCCAGCCGCCACCCCCGGCCCGCCCCCCTGGCTTCTGGGAGCCCCATCGCCGGGGGTGCAGGCACCCCCCGCGATCGGGCTCCCAGCCGCCACCCCCGGCCCGCCCCCCTGGCTTCTGGGAGCCCCATCGCCGGGGGTGCAGGCACCCCCCGCGATCGGGCTCCCAGCCGCCACCCCCGGCCCGCCCCCCTGGCTTCTGGGAGCCCCATCGCCGGGGGTGCAGGCACCCCCCGCGATCGGGCTCCCAGCCGCCACCCCCGGCCCGCCCCCCTGGCTTCTGGGAGCCCCATCGCCGGGGGTGCAGGCACCCCCCGCGATCGGGCTCCCAGCCGCCACCCCCGGCCCGCCCCCCTGGCTTCTGGAGCCCCATCGCCGGGGGTGCAGGCACCCCCCGCGATCGGGCTCCCAGCCGCCACCCCCCGGCCCGCCCCCCTGGCTTCTGGGAGCCCCATCGCCGGGGGTGCAGGCACCCCCCGCGATCGGGCTCCCAGCCGCCACCCCCCGGCCCGCCCCCCTGGCTTCTGGGAGCCCCATCGCCGGGGGTGCAGGCACCCCCCGCGATCGGGCTCCCAGCCGCCACCCCCGGCCCGCCCCCCTGGCTTCTGGGAGCCCCATCGCCGGGGGTGCAGGCACCCCCCCGCGATCGGGCTCCCAGCCGCCACCCCCCGGCCCGCCCCCCTGGCTTCTGGGAGCCCCATCGCCGGGGGTGCAGGCACCCCCCGCGATCGGGCTCCCAGCCGCCACCCCCGGCCCGCCCCCCTGGCTTCTGGGAGCCCCATCGCCGGGGGTGCAGGCACCCCCCGCGATCGGGCTCCCAGCCGCCACCCCCGGCCCGCCCCCCTGGCTTCTGGGAGCCCCATCGCCGGGGGTGCAGGCACCCCCCGCGATCGGGCTCCCAGCCGCCACCCCCGGCCCGCCCCCCTGGCTTCTGGGAGCCCCATCGCCGGGGGTGCAGGCACCCCCCGCGATCGGGCTCCCAGCCGCCACCCCCCGGCCCGCCCCCCTGGCTTCTGGGAGCCCCATCGCCGGGGGTGCAGGCACCCCCCGCGATCGGGCTCCCAGCCGCCACCCCCGGCCCGCCCCCCTGGCTTCTGGGAGCCCCATCGCCGGGGGTGCAGGCACCCCCCGCGATCGGGCTCCCAGCCGCCACCCCCCGGCCCGCCCCCCTGGCTTCTGGGAGCCCCATCGCCGGGGGTGCAGGCACCCCCCGCGATCGGGCTCCCAGCCGCCACCCCCGGCCCGCCCCCCTGGCTTCTGGGAGCCCCATCGCCGGGGGTGCAGGCACCCCCCGCGATCGGGCTCCCAGCCGCCACCCCCCGGCCCGCCCCCCTGGCTTCTGGGAGCCCCATCGCCGGGGGTGCAGGCACCCCCCGCGATCGGGCTCCCAGCCGCCACCCCCGGCCCGCCCCCCTGGCTTCTGGGAGCCCCATCGCCGGGGGTGCAGGCACCCCCCGCGATCGGGCTCCCAGCCGCCACCCCCGGCCCGCCCCCCTGGCTTCTGGGAGCCCCATCGCCGGGGGTGCAGGCACCCCCCGCGATCGGGCTCCCAGCCGCCACCCCCGGCCCGCCCCCCTGGCTTCTGGGAGCCCCATCGCCGGGGGTGCAGGCACCCCCCGCGATCGGGCTCCCAGCCGCCACCCCCGGCCCGCCCCCCTGGCTTCTGGGAGCCCCATCGCCGGGGGTGCAGGCACCCCCCGCGATCGGGCTCCCAGCCGCCACCCCCGGCCCGCCCCCCTGGCTTCTGGGAGCCCCATCGCCGGGGGTGCAGGCACCCCCCGCGATCGGGCTCCCAGCCGCCACCCCCCGGCCCGCCCCCCTGGCTTCTGGGAGCCCCATCGCCGGGGGTGCAGGCACCCCCCGCGATCGGGCTCCCAGCCGCCACCCCCCGGCCCGCCCCCCTGGCTTCTGGGAGCCCCATCGCCGGGGGTGCAGGCACCCCCCGCGATCGGGCTCCCAGCCGCCACCCCCGGCCCGCCCCCCTGGCTTCTGGGAGCCCCATCGCCGGGGGTGCAGGCACCCCCCGCGATCGGGCTCCCAGCCGCCACCCCCCGGCCCGCCCCCCTGGCTTCTGGGAGCCCCATCGCCGGGGGTGCAGGCACCCCCCGCGATCGGGCTCCCAGCCGCCACCCCCGGCCCGCCCCCCTGGCTTCTGGGAGCCCCATCGCCGGGGGTGCAGGCACCCCCCCGCGATCGGGCTCCCAGCCGCCACCCCCGGCCCGCCCCCCTGGCTTCTGGGAGCCCCATCGCCGGGGGTGCAGGCACCCCCCGCGATCGGGCTCCCAGCCGCCACCCCCGGCCCGCCCCCCTGGCTTCTGGGAGCCCCATCGCCGGGGGTGCAGGCACCCCCCGCGATCGGGCTCCCAGCCGCCACCCCCGGCCCGCCCCCCTGGCTTCTGGGAGCCCCATCGCCGGGGGTGCAGGCACCCCCCCGCGATCGGGCTCCCAGCCGCCACCCCCGGCCCGCCCCCCTGGCTTCTGGGAGCCCCATCGCCGGGGGTGCAGGCACCCCCCGCGATCGGGCTCCCAGCCGCCACCCCCGGCCCGCCCCCCTGGCTTCTGGGAGCCCCATCGCCGGGGGTGCAGGCACCCCCCGCGATCGGGCTCCCAGCCGCCACCCCCGGCCCGCCCCCCTGGCTTCTGGGAGCCCCATCGCCGGGGGTGCAGGCACCCCCCGCGATCGGGCTCCCAGCCGCCACCCCCCGGCCCGCCCCCCTGGCTTCTGGGAGCCCCATCGCCGGGGGTGCAGGCACCCCCCGCGATCGGGCTCCCAGCCGCCACCCCCGGCCCGCCCCCCTGGCTTCTGGGAGCCCCATCGCCGGGGGTGCAGGCACCCCCCGCGATCGGGCTCCCAGCCGCCACCCCCCGGCCCGCCCCCCTGGCTTCTGGGAGCCCCATCGCCGGGGGTGCAGGCACCCCCCGCGATCGGGCTCCCAGCCGCCACCCCCCGGCCCGCCCCCCTGGCTTCTGGGAGCCCCATCGCCGGGGGTGCAGGCACCCCCCGCGATCGGGCTCCCAGCCGCCACCCCCGGCCCGCCCCCCTGGCTTCTGGGAGCCCCATCGCCGGGGGTGCAGGCACCCCCCGCGATCGGGCTCCCAGCCGCCACCCCCGGCCCGCCCCCCTGGCTTCTGGGAGCCCCATCGCCGGGGGTGCAGGCACCCCCCGCGATCGGGCTCCCAGCCGCCACCCCCGGCCCGCCCCCCTGGCTTCTGGGAGCCCCATCGCCGGGGGTGCAGGCACCCCCCGCGATCGGGCTCCCAGCCGCCACCCCCGGCCCGCCCCCCTGGCTTCTGGGAGCCCCATCGCCGGGGGTGCAGGCACCCCCCGCGATCGGGCTCCCAGCCGCCACCCCCCGGCCCGCCCCCCTGGCTTCTGGGAGCCCCATCGCCGGGGGTGCAGGCACCCCCCGCGATCGGGCTCCCAGCCGCCACCCCCGGCCCGCCCCCCTGGCTTCTGGGAGCCCCATCGCCGGGGGTGCAGGCACCCCCCGCGATCGGGCTCCCAGCCGCCACCCCCGGCCCGCCCCCCTGGCTTCTGGGAGCCCCATCGCCGGGGGTGCAGGCACCCCCCGCGATCGGGCTCCCAGCCGCCACCCCCGGCCCGCCCCCCTGGCTTCTGGGAGCCCCATCGCCGGGGGTGCAGGCACCCCCCGCGATCGGGCTCCCAGCCGCCACCCCCGGCCCGCCCCCCTGGCTTCTGGGAGCCCCATCGCCGGGGGTGCAGGCACCCCCCGCGATCGGGCTCCCAGCCGCCACCCCCGGCCCGCCCCCCTGGCTTCTGGGAGCCCCATCGCCGGGGGTGCAGGCACCCCCCGCGATCGGGCTCCCAGCCGCCACCCCCGGCCCGCCCCCCTGGCTTCTGGGAGCCCCATCGCCGGGGGTGCAGGCACCCCCCGCGATCGGGCTCCCAGCCGCCACCCCCGGCCCGCCCCCCTGGCTTCTGGGAGCCCCATCGCCGGGGGTGCAGGCACCCCCCGCGATCGGGCTCCCAGCCGCCACCCCCGGCCCGCCCCCCTGGCTTCTGGGAGCACCATCGCCGGGGGTGCAGGCACCCATCGGCTCCCAGCCGCCACCCCCCGGCCCGCCCCCCTGGCTTCTGGGAGCCCCATCGCCGGGGGTGCAGGCACCCCCCGCGATCGGGCTCCCAGCCGCCACCCCCGGCCCGCCCCCCTGGCTTCTGGGAGCCCCATCGCCGGGGGTGCAGGCACCCCCCCGCGATCGGGCTCCCAGCCGCCACCCCCCGGCCCGCCCCCCTGGCTTCTCTGGGAGCCCCATCGCCGGGGGTGCAGGCACCCCCCGCGATCGGGCTCCCAGCCGCCACCCCCGGCCCGCCCCCCTGGCTTCTGGGAGGCCCCATCGCCGGGGGTGCAGGCACCCCCCCGCGATCGGGCTCCCAGCCGCCACCCCCGGCCCGCCCCCCTGGCTTCTGGGAGCCCCATCGCCGGGGGTGCAGGCACCCCCCGCGATCGGGCTCCCAGCCGCCACCCCCGGCCCGCCCCACCTGGCTTCTGGGAGCCCCATCGCCGGGGGTGCAGGCACCCCCCGCGATCGGGCTCCCAGCCGCCACCCCCCGGCCCGCCCCCCTGGCTTCTGGGAGCCCCATCGCCGGGGGTGCAGGCACCCCCCGCGATCGGGCTCCCAGCCGCCACCCCCGGCCCGCCCCCCTGGCTTCTGGGAGCCCCATCGCCGGGGGTGCAGGCACCCCCCGCGATCGGGCTCCCAGCCGCCACCCCCGGCCCGCCCCCCTGGCTTCTGGGAGCCCCATCGCCGGGGGTGCAGGCACCCCCCGCGATCGGGCTCCCAGCCGCCACCCCCCGGCCCGCCCCCCTGGCTTCTGGGAGCCCCATCGCCGGGGGTGCAGGCACCCCCCGCGATCGGGCTCCCAGCCGCCACCCCCGGCCCGCCCCCCTGGCTTCTGGGAGCCCCATCGCCGGGGGTGCAGGCACCCCCCCGCGATCGGGCTCCCAGCCGCCACCCCCGGCCCGCCCCCCTGGCTTCTGGGAGCCCCATCGCCGGGGGTGCAGGCACCCCCCGCGATCGGGCTCCCAGCCGCCACCCCGGCCCGCCCCCTGGCTTCTGGGAGCCCCATCGCCGGGGGTGCAGGCACCCCCCCGCGATCGGGCTCCCAGCCGCCACCCCCGGCCCGCCCCCCTGGCTTCTGGGAGCCCCATCGCCGGGGGTGCAGGCAACCCCCCGCGATCGGGCTCCCAGCCGCCACCCCCCCGGCCCGCCCCCCTGGCTTCTGGGAGCCCCATCGCCGGGGGTGCAGGCACCCCCCGCGATCGGGCTCCCAGCCGCCACCCCCGGCCCGCCCCCCTGGCTTCTGGGAGCCCCATCGCCGGGGGTGCAGGCACCCCCCGCGATCGGGCTCCCAGCCGCCACCCCCGGCCCGCCCCCCTGGCTTCTGGGAGCCCCATCGCCGGGGGTGCAGGCACCCCCCGCGATCGGGCTCCCAGCCGCCACCCCCCGGCCCGCCCCCCTGGCTTCTGGGAGCCCCATCGCCGGGGGTGCAGGCACCCCCCCGCGATCGGGCTCCCAGCCGCCACCCCGGCCCGCCCCCCTGGCTTCTGGGAGCCCCATCGCCGGGGGTGCAGGCACCCCCCGCGATCGGGCTCCCAGCCGCCACCCCCGGCCCGCCCCCCTGGCTTCTGGGAGCCCCATCGCCGGGGGTGCAGGCACCCCCCGCGATCGGGCTCCCAGCCGCCACCCCCGGCCCGCCCCCCTGGCTTCTGGGAGCCCCATCGCCGGGGGTGCAGGCACCCCCCGCGATCGGGCTCCCAGCCGCCACCCCCGGCCCGCCCCCCTGGCTTCTGGGAGCCCCATCGCCGGGGGTGCAGGCACCCCCCGCGATCGGGCTCCCAGCCGCCACCCCCCGGCCCGCCCCCCTGGCTTCTGGGAGCCCCATCGCCGGGGGTGCAGGCACCCCCCGCGATCGGGCTCCCAGCCGCCACCCCCGGCCCGCCCCCCTGGCTTCTGGGAGCCCCATCGCCGGGGGTGCAGGCACCCCCCGCGATCGGGCTCCCAGCCGCCACCCCCGGCCCGCCCCCCTGGCTTCTGGGAGCCCCATCGCCGGGGGTGCAGGCACCCCCCGCGATCGGGCTCCCAGCCGCCCACCCCCGGCCCGCCCCCCCTGGCTTCTGGGAGCCCCATCGCCGGGGGGTGCAGGCACCCCCCGCGATCGGGCTCCCAGCCGCCACCCCCCGGCCCGCCCCCCTGGCTTCTGGGAGCCCCATCGCCGGGGGTGCAGGCACCCCCCGCGATCGGGCTCCCAGCCGCCACCCCCGGCCCGCCCCCCTGGCTTCTGGGAGCCCCATCGCCGGGGGTGCAGGCACCCCCCGCGATCGGGCTCCCAGCCGCCACCCCCGGCCCGCCCCCCTGGCTTCTGGAGCCCATCGCCGGGGGTGCAGGCACCCCCCGCGATCGGGCTCCCAGCCGCCACCCCCGGCCCGCCCCCCTGGCTTCTGGGAGCCCCATCGCCGGGGGTGCAGGCACCCCCCGCGATCGGGCTCCCAGCCGCCACCCCCGGCCCGCCCCCCCTGGCTTCTGGGAGCCCCATCGCCGGGGGTGCAGGCACCCCCCCGCGATCGGGCTCCCAGCCGCCACCCCCGGCCCGCCCCCCTGGCTTCTGGGAGCCCCATCGCCGGGGGTGCAGGCACCCCCCGCGATCGGGCTCCCAGCCGCCACCCCCGGCCCGCCCCCCTGGCTTCTGGGAGCCCCATCGCCGGGGGTGCAGGCACCCCCCGCGATCGGGCTCCCCAGCCGCCACCCCCGGCCCGCCCCCCTGGCTTCTGGGAGCCCCATCGCCGGGGGTGCAGGCACCCCCCGCGATCGGGCTCCCAGCCGCCACCCCCGGCCCGCCCCCCTGGCTTCTGGGAGCCCCATCGCCGGGGGTGCAGGCACCCCCCGCGATCGGGCTCCCAGCCGCCACCCCCGGCCCGCCCCCCTGGCTTCTGGGAGCCCCATCGCCGGGGGTGCAGGCACCCCCCCGCGATCGGGCTCCCAGCCGCCACCCCCGGCCCGCCCCCCTGGCTTCTGGGAGCCCCATCGCCGGGGGTGCAGGCACCCCCCGCGATCGGGCTCCCAGCCGCCACCCCCGGCCCGCCCCCCTGGCTTCTGGGAGCCCCATCGCCGGGGGTGCAGGCACCCCCCGCGATCGGGCTCCCAGCCGCCACCCCCGGCCCGCCCCCCTGGCTTCTGGGAGCCCCATCGCCGGGGGTGCAGGCACCCCCCGCGATCGGGCTCCCAGCCGCCACCCCCGGCCCGCCCCCCTGGCTTCTGGGAGCCCCATCGCCGGGGGTGCAGGCACCCCCCGCGATCGGGCTCCCAGCCGCCACCCCCGGCCCGCCCCCCTGGCTTCTGGGAGCCCCATCGCCGGGGGTGCAGGCACCCCCCGCGATCGGGCTCCCAGCCGCCACCCCCGGCCCGCCCCCCTGGCTTCTGGGAGCCCCATCGCCGGGGGTGCAGGCACCCCCCGCGATCGGGCTCCCAGCCGCCACCCCCCGGCCCGCCCCCCTGGCTTCTGGGAGCCCCATCGCCGGGGGTGCAGGCACCCCCCGCGATCGGGCTCCCAGCCGCCACCCCCGGCCCGCCCCCCTGGCTTCTGGGAGCCCCATCGCCGGGGGTGCAGGCACCCCCCGCGATCGGGCTCCCAGCCGCCACCCCCGGCCCGCCCCCCGGCTTCTGGGAGCCCCATCGCCGGGGGTGCAGGCACCCCCCGCGATCGGGCTCCCAGCCGCCACCCCCGGCCCGCCCCCCTGGCTTCTGGGAGCCCCATCGCCGGGGGTGCAGGCACCCCCGCGATCGGGCTCCCAGCCGCCACCCCCGGCCCGCCCCCCTGGCTTCTGGGAGCCCCATCGCCGGGGGTGCAGGCACCCCCCGCGATCGGGCTCCCAGCCGCCACCCCCGGCCCGCCCCCCTGGCTTCTGGAGCCCCATCGCCGGGGGTGCAGGCACCCCCCCGCGATCGGGCTCCCAGCCGCCACCCCCCGGCCCGCCCCCCTGGCTTCTGGGAGCCCCATCGCCGGGGGTGCAGGCACCCCCCGCGATCGGGCTCCCAGCCGCCACCCCCGGCCCGCCCCCCTGGCTTCTGGGAGCCCCATCGCCGGGGGTGCAGGCACCCCCCGCGATCGGGCTCCCAGCCGCCACCCCCGGCCCGCCCCCCTGGCTTCTGGGAGCCCCATCGCCGGGGGTGCAGGCACCCCCCGCGATCGGGCTCCCAGCCGCCACCCCCGGCCCGCCCCCCTGGCTTCTGGGAGCCCCATCGCCGGGGGTGCAGGCACCCCCCGCGATCGGGCTCCCAGCCGCCACCCCCGGCCCGCCCCCCTGGCTTCTGGGAGCCCCATCGCCGGGGGTGCAGGCACCCCCCGCGATCGGGCTCCCAGCCGCCACCCCGGCCCGCCCCCCTGGCTTCTGGGAGCCCCATCGCCGGGGGTGCAGGCACCCCCCGCGATCGGGCTCCCAGCCGCCACCCCCGGCCCGCCCCCCCTGGCTTCTGGGAGCCCCATCGCCGGGGGTGCAGGCACCCCCCGCGATCGGGCTCCCAGCGCCACCCCCGGCCCGCCCCCCTGGCTTCTGGGACCCTTGTGGACTCACAGCCTCTTTCTGATATTTTGAGTAATATCATCTCCCCATCTGAAAATTTTTAACTCTTCTCAGACAATGGTACACCCCCAGTGTGCACACCCTCAGAGGGAGTAACCCCCTCTGTATTAGTAGTCATATCAGCCTCTTCCTCCCTGAATATTCAGAACAGTATCTCACAGGTGTTGCTACTTCCGGTGACACTGATTGTCATTTCCTCCTCTCCCAAGCAGAGTTCGAAACACTATCACGGGGGGTGTACACCATCCCTGT
>NW_027327042.1:0-23359 GCF_047675955.1 Chlorocebus sabaeus | reverse complement strand
AGAGGAGTAGTAGGATTGCTGTGATTAGGACAGATCAGACAAATAACGGGGTTTGATACTGGGATATGGCGGGGGGCTTCATGTTGATAATGGTGGTAATGAAGTTGATAGCCCCCAGGATAGAGGAAACTCCTGCTAGGTGGAGGGAGAAAATAACTAAGTCTACGGAGGCCCCTGGGTGAGAGAGGTTTCCTGCTAAGGGGGGGTATACTGTTCAACCTGTTCCAGCGCCAGCCTCGATTATGGTTGATGCCATTAGCAGCAGGAAGGAGGGGGGAAGAAGTCAGAAGCTCATATTATTTAGACGGGGAAATGCTATGTCAGGAGCACCAATTATCAAGGGTACTAGTCAGTTCCCGAACCCCCCGATTATAATGGGTATAACTATGAAGAAAATTATAATAAATGCATGGGCTGTTACAATGACATTATAGATATGGTCACTGCCTAGTAAACTACCGGGTTGGCCTAATTCAGCTCGAATGAGAAGGCTTAGAGCTGTACCTATGATTCCAGCTCATGCACCGAATAGTAGGTATAGAGTTCCGATGTCTTTATGGTTTGTTGAAAAGAGTCAACGATTAATGAACATGGGTGGAGGAAGGGTAAAATGGCTGAGTAAGCATTAGGCTGTAAACCTGAAGACAGAGGTCTGATCCTCTTTTTGCCAGCCCCGAGGTGATTTTCATGTTAAATTGCAAGTTTAAAGGAGCAGTTTTAAGTTTCTGCCGGGGCTTCTCCCGCCTTTTTTTCTCGTGGCGGGAGAAGTGGATCAAAGCCAGTTGATTAGGGTGTTTAGCTGTTAACTAAATTTTTATGGGTTTGAGTCCCATTGGTCTAGTAGGGGCTTAGCTTAATTAAAGTGGTTGATTTGCGTTCAATTGATGCAGAGTAGGTTTTTGCAGTCCTTATATGTTTCAGAAATTAAGTGGTCTACTTACTAAGGGCTTTGAAGGCTCTTGGTCTTATTTAACCTAAATTTCTAGGGAATAGTTAGGATTAGGGGGGTGATTGGTAGTAGGAGAGTAGAAATGATGGTGAGTGTGGGGGTGAGGGGTGTGGGTTTTGTGTTTTCAAGTTGTCAGTTCATTTTTGTGTTGTTGGGGGTGGGAAATAGTGATACTGAGACGGTGTAGATTAGGCGTATGTAGAAGTACAGGTTAAGTAGGGTTATGGTGACTATGATGGAGGGGATGACAAAGTTGTTGTTTATTGCAAGTTCTTGAATAGTTATTCATTTAGGTAGGAAGCCGGTTAGTGGGGGTAAACCTCCTAGGGATATAAGGGTGAATATTGTTAGTGGTATGAGTTGGGGTGATTTGTTTCAGGTGAGGGATAGTGTAAGGGTTGTGGTATTTGAGTTCAGATTGAGGAATAGGAATATGGTGGTTGTTAGGGCGATGTATATGGTTAGGTAGAGGGTTGTAATGGTTGGGTTGTATGTTAGCGTTATTATTATTCAGCCTATGTGAGTGATTGAGGAGTATGCTATAATTTTGCGTAATTGTGTTTGGTTTAGGTCTCCTCAGCTGCCTACTATGATGGATAGGGTTGAGAGGGTTATGAGGGCACAGGTGTTGATTGATGGGTGAATTTGACATATAATTGAGATGGGGGCTAGTTTTTGTCATGTGAGGAGGAGTAGGCCAGGAATTAGTGGTGTTCCTTGGGTGACTTCTGGAATTCAGAAGTGGAATGGGGCTATTCCTAGTTTTATGGCAAGGGCAGTTGTTATTATTAACGATGGAAGTTGGTTGGCGGTATTTGTTATTATTCAGTGCCCCGATAGTAGGTTGTTGAGGGTAATTGCTATTATAAGAATTATGGATGCGGTGGATTGTATTAGGAAATACTTGGTGGCGGCTTCTGTGGAGCGGGGGTTTGTTTTTTTGATTAAAATTGGAATGAAGGCTAGTATGTTTATTTCCAGGCCTGCTCAGGCGAGAAATCAGTGTGAGCTCAATAGTGTAGTGAGTGTGCCTGTGATTATTGTGGTGTAGATGATGAGTTGGGCTAGGGGGTTAATTAGTACGGGAAGGGTGTGACCAACATTTTCGGGGTATGGGCCCGATAGCTTATTTAGCTGACCTTACTTTAGGATGGGGTGTGTTAGGTAGCACGGAGAAGTTTGGATTCTCAGGGGTAGGTTCAATGCCTGCAATCTTAGAAATAAGAGGGTTGGGGCCTCTATCATTTACTCTATCAAAGTAACTCTTTTGTCAGACATATTTCTAGGTTTGAGGGGGAATGCTGGAGATTGTAATGGGTGTTAGGATGTTTCATATGAGAAATGCTAGTGTGAGTGGAAGGAAGTTTTTTCATAGTAGATGTATGAGTTGGTCGTAGCGGAATCGGGGGTATGTTGCTCGAGTTCATAAGAATAGGGAGGTTAGGAGGAGCGTTTTGGTGGTAAAGCATGTTGTGAATAATTCTGGCGAGTGGGTGGGGTAGAATGTGCCTAGAAAGATTGTAGTTGTTAGGGCGTTCATTATAATAATGTTTATGTATTCGGCTATAAAGAATAGGGCGAATGGACCTGCGGCATACTCGATGTTAAAGCCTGATACTAGTTCTGATTCGCCTTCTATGAGGTCGAAGGGGGTTCGGTTTGTCTCTGCTAGTGTGGAGGTGAATCATATTATGGCTAGGGGTCATGATGGCAAGAGGAGTCAGATGTGCTCTTGTGTTGTAATGAGTATGTTAAGGTTAAATGAGCCGCTTGTTAGTAAGACTGATAGTAGGATAATAGCGAGGGTAACCTCATATGAAATTGTTTGAGCGACGGCTCGTAGGGCTCCAATTAGGGCGTAGTTTGAGTTTGATGCCCATCCTGATCATAGGATGGAGTGGACGGTTAGGCTGGATATGGCTAGGATGAACAGGAGTCCTAGGTTGAAATTGATTAGAGGGTTAGGTATGGGAAGGGGGGTTCATAGGAGGAGGGCAATGGAGAAGGCTAGGGCGGGTGCGATGGTGTAGAGAGTAGTGGTGGATGTTGAGGGTTTTAGAGGCTCTTTGGTGAAGAGTTTTATTGCATCAGCGAAGGGTTGTAGTAGTCCGTAAGGGCCTACAATGTTGGGTCCTTTGCGTAGTTGTATATAACCTAACAATTTTCGTTCAACAAGTGTAAGGAATGCTATGGCGGTTAGTGTAGATGCAACAAGGAGTATAAGGTTTGCTGTAGTCATAGTGTTAAGAAGAGGGGTTGAACCTCTGGTTTTAAAATTTTAAATTTTATGCAATTGCCGGGCTCTGCCATCTTAACAAACCCTGTTCTTGGGTGGGATTTGTAATGTTTTGTTAAATTAAGATTAGATCATTTATGGGGAGGGGGGCGCTATTGTGAAGTGGGCCCTATTTCTCTTGTCCTTTCGTACAGGGAGAAATGTTGAATAGATAGAAACCGACCTGGATTGCTCCGGTCTGAACTCAGATCACGTAGGACTTTAATCGTTGAACAAACGAACCCTTGATAGCTGCTGCACCATTAGGATGTCCTGATCCAACATCGAGGTCGTAAACTCTATTGTTGATATGGACTCTAGAATAGAATTGCGCTGTTATCCCTGGGGTAACTTGTTCCGTTGATCAAGTTATTGGGTCAATTGCAAGTATTGGTTTGCTTTGGCTTGTGTAGTCTTAGCATGGATTGTTCGGAGGTTTGACTGTGCTCCGAGGTCACCCCAACCAAAATTTTTAGTACAGGCATGGGGGTTTAAAGACCTGTGGGTTTGTGTGGTTTTTAGTTGTACTAGTAAATTGAAGCTCCGCAGGGTCTTCTCGTCTTATTAGTTCATGTCCGTCTCTTCACGGACAGGCCAATTTCACTGGTTGAAAGTAAGAGACAGTTAAACCCTCGTGATGCCATTCATGCGAGTCCCTAATTAGAGAACAAGTGATTATGCTACCTTTGCACGGTCAGGGTACCGCGGCCGTTAAACGTGTGTCACTGGGCAGGCGGTGCCTCTAATACTAGTAATGCTAGAGGTGATGTTTTTGGTAAACAGGCGGGGTTAGTTTTGCCGAGTTCCTTTTACTTTTTATAACCTTCCTTGAGGCATGCCTGTGTTGGATTAACAGTGGAAGTAATGTCAGCTTGTTTGTGTTTGTTGATATTGGACTGTTAAGTGTCGGTGAGGTTTTCGGTCTGACTTAGGCTTATGCGGTGGAGAAAATGTTCATGTTACTTATACTAACATTATTGCTTCTATGAAATGATAGATTGATCCAATGTGAGATGAGGAGTTCAGTTTTATGTTTGGTATTTTTTGGGTAGTTGATGTTGAGCTTGAACGCTTTCTTAATTGATGGCTGCTTTTGGGCCAACTATGGTGGTTATGCTTTTTACTCTCTATATAAGGTTTTTTCCTAGTGTCTAAAGAGCTGTCCCTCTTTAGACTAGCAATTGAGCTTACAAAAGGATTAAGAGGTTCTGTAGGTAAGCTCAAGGTTGAACTAAAATTCTATCTTGGATAACCAGCTATCATCAGGCTCGGTAGGCTTGTCACCTCTACCCATAAATCTTCCCACTATTTTGCTACATAGACGGGTGCGCTCTTTTAGCTGTTTTTGGGTAGCTCGTCTGATTTCGGGGGGTTTGGCTTTAGTTCTCTTTGCGAAACTATTTCTAGTTAATTCATTATGCAAAAGGTACAGAAGTTAGTTCTTGCTATTTTATGCTTGGGTGGTATTATTCTTTCCCTTACGGTACTGTGTCTATAGCGCCGAGTTAGAATTTCTATCACCTATACTTTATGTGGGTGAATGGTTTAGTGTATGGTTGTTTGGTATTAGTGTTAGTTATGTTTGGGGCTAGTGTTGGCTCAAGGTAGTCAAATTGTACTGAGATCTTCCGGGTGTAGGCCGGATGCTTTGCGTTAAGCTATACCTTGATTTATCCAAGTGCACCTTCCGGTACACTTACCGTGTTACGACTTATCCCCTCTATATAGGTATTAGGGTGTTTAGTTAATATAGTCCTTAAGTATATTTGAGGGGAGTGACGGGCGGTGTGTGCGTGCTTTATGGCCTTGTTCAATTAAGCACTCTATTCTTAATTTACTGCTAAATCCTCCTTGGACTCTTAGGTTTCATGAGAGTTATCGTGGGTTTTCTAGGATAGAAAATGTAGCCCATCTTTTTCCGTCTCATAGGCTACACCTTGACCTAACGTTTTTGCGAAAAGGGGTACTTGCGCTCACTTTGTGACCTTTATCAGGGTTTGCTGAAGATGGCGGTATATAGGCTGAGCAAGAGAGGGTGGGGTGGATCGGGGTTTATCGATTATGGGACAGGCTCCTCTAGGGGGGTGAAGCACCGCCAAGTCCTTTGAGTTTCAAGCGGTTGCTTGTAGTATTCTGGCGAGTAGTTTTGTTGGTTTAACTACTGAGGTTTAGGGCTAAGCATAGTGGGGTATCTAATCCCAGTTTGGGTCTTAGCTGTTGTGTATTCAGAGGTTTTAAAGCCACTTTCGTAGTTTATTTTATGTTAGCTAGGATTTTACAGTTTAGGTGGGGTTTAGCTTTAATTAGGCTGGGTCTAAAACACTCTCTACGCCGGTCTCTATTGGCTCGGGTTAATCGTGTGGCCGCGGTGGCTGGCACGAAATTGACCAACCCTTGGTGTAGCATAGCTTAGTTAAACTTTCGTTTATTACTAAAGGTTTGTCACTGCTGTTTCCCGTGGGGGTGTGGCTGAGCAAAGTGTTTTGAGCTGCATGTGCGTGCTTGATACTCACTCCTCTTAGTCATAGTGATTTGTAGGGCGTCTTCACTGGGGCGGGGAGGCTTGCATGTGTAATCTTGCTAAAGGTCAATAGAAAGGCCAGGACCAAACCTATTTGTCTATGGGATGTGTGAATCCATCTAGGCATTTTCAGTGTCTTGCTTTGGGGTAGGTTTAAGCTACGTAGACGAGAAGGTGGGTGTGAATGTAGGTGGCATCTTTGGGGTTGTGGGGGGGGGGGGTGGTTGGTAGGGTAAGCGAAGGTTAGTTGAGGGGTTAGTAGTTAGGGCATGCATACCTAAAAGATGGAAATACAAGCTTTGGCCGGGGGAGCAGGACTTTGTTTTCGGGGTTTGGCAAAGGGTGGTTGGTAGGGTAAGCGAAGGTTAGTTGAGGGGTTAGTAGTTAGGGCATGCATACCTAAAAGATGGAAATACAAGCTTTGGCCGGGGGAGCAGGACTTTGTTTTCGGGGTTTGGCAAAGGGTGGTTGGTAGGGTAAGCGAAGGTTAGTTGAGGGGTTAGTAGTTAGGGCATGCATACCTAAAAGATGGAAATACAAGCTTTGGCCGGGGGAGCAGGACTTTGTTTTCGGGGTTTGGCAAAGGGTGGTTGGTAGGGTAAGCGAAGGTTAGTTGAGGGGTTAGTAGTTAGGGCATGCATACCTAAAAGATGGAAATACAAGCTTTGGCCGGGGGAGCAGGACTTTGTTTTCGGGGTTTGGCAAAGGGTGGTTATGTGAAGGTCAAGGGGGGGGGGGGGTTTGGTTAAGGTTTTTGAATTTTTTTGTAGTGTTGTGGGTTGGTTGTTGTATGTCTTACAAGCATGAATTAAATAACACATCGCTAGTAGTCATGCGGGGCTGGAATATTGAACGTAGGTGCGATTAATAATGGCATGGACTAGGAATCAAAGGCAGGCGCATTCAGGGCGGGATGTGGTGGGAGTCAGCATGTTGCGATGGTGTTGCGTGCAGACCAGAGATAAAAAATACCAAATGCATGGGAAGCTCCAGTGACTGGTTAATAGGGTGATAGACCCGTGATCCATCGAGATGTCTTATTTAAGAGGAACGTGTGGACGGTTTTAGTTGGCATGGCCCTGAGGTAAGAACCAGATGCCGGATACAGCTCATTCTTAGCTACCCCCACGGGTCGTGGGCCCGGAGCGAGGAGGGTAACACTGCTTGTGCGGGATATTGATTTCACGGAGGATGGTGAGTAAGAGAGTTCTAAGTGAGGGGGGTCATCCGTGGTGGGGAGGAAGGTTTGTAGTAGGTATGTACTATTGTACGACAAATAAGGTAATGTATTATGTACGGAGGACGGTCTTGCTGTCTGTGTTGGTGTGTTGTGGGTGGAGTGGGCGGGTTATGGTGTTTCGTGGTTGGGTTGTATGTGAGATCTCTGTTTGGTGGGTATGCTTTTTGGAGGCTGTGGGTGCGGATATGATAGTATGTGTTATGTACAGTTAAGCAGATATAGTACTATATATTATTCATGTTGGCTAGCAGTAATGCACGAATTACATAGCATATTTATGTAAAGGTGCTTGAGTTGTACTGTAGGGTTTGTACAATATAAAAGACAGAAAGTAGTTTAAGCTAGAATGCCAGTTTTGGGTGTTGGTGGTGAAGTCGAGTGCTTTCTTTCTGAGCTGTCCTAGGGGTTATGAGTCTCATCTCTAGTTTACAAGACTAGTGTATTAGTTTATACTACAAGGGCAAGTTCATTTGAGTAGGTTATTTTCGATTAGGGAGGTTAGTGGTATCAGGATTAGAACTGTGGTGAAGTATATTGTGGATGCTAGTTGACCAATAAAAATGAAGGGTTGGCTTACTGGCTGACTTCCGATCCAGGTGAGGGTTAATAGGGTTGTAATTAGGAATCAGAACAGGAATTGGCTAAGTGGGCGGAATATTATGCTTTGTTGTTTGGAATTATGAAGTGTGGGGATAATAGATAGGATGAGGATTGAAAGGAAGAGTGCTAGTACGCCCCCTAGTTTATTAGGAACAGATCGTAGAATTGCGTATGCAAATAGGAAGTATCACTCTGGTTTGATGTGTGGAGGGGTATTTAGTGGGTCGGCTGGGATGTAGTTGTCTGGGTCGTTTAGGAGGTTGGGTGAGAGTAGTGTTAGTGTTGTTAGGATGAAGAGGAGGAGGACTAGGCCTAGGATATCCTTAATTGTGTAGTAGGGGTGGAAGGGGATTTTGTCTGAGTCTGATGAGATTCCGCAGGGGTTGTTTGATCCTGTTTCGTGTAGGAATAGCAGATGGACTATTGTAAGAGCGGTGATAATGAAAGGTAGAATAAAGTGTAGGGTGAAGAATCGTGAAAGGGTGGGGTTGCCAATGGAGTACCCACCTCAGATTCATTGGACGAGGTCGGTCCCGATGTATGGGATTGCTGATAATAGGTTTGTGATCACTGTTGCTCCTCAGAATGATATTTGGCCTCATGGAAGTACGTAGCCTATAAAGGCTGTTGCTATAGTCAAGAATAGAAGTATAATGCCAGTGTTCCAGGTTTTTAGGAGAAGGAATGAGCCATAGTAAAGACCTCGGCCTACGTGTAGAAAGAGGCAGATGAAAAATATGGAGGCGCCGTTGGCGTGGAGGTAGCGAATGATTCAGCCGTGGTTTACGTCTCGGGTGATGTGTGCGATTGAAGAGAAGGCAGAAGAGGTGTCTGGTGAGTAATGTATTGCTAAGAATAGGCCTGTGATGATCTGTAGAATTAGGCAGAATGCGAGGAGTGAGCCGAAGTTTCATCATATGGAAATGTTGGATGGGGTTGGCAGGTCAATGAGGGAGTGGTTAATTATTTTTATAATTGGGTTGGATTTACGTATTGGGGTCATTAGTGCTTTTGTAGTTGAAGTACAACGGTGGTTTTTCATATCATTGGTTATGGCTGTAGTCCATGCAAGAGCAATGACATATATTTTATTTGCGTTGAGTGTATTGTTGGTTATGGGATTTGTTGGATTTTCTTCTAAGCCCTCTCCTATTTATGGGGGGCTAGCATTGATTGTTAGTGGTGTGGTTGGTTGTATGGTAGTTTTAGGTTTTGGGGGGACTTATATAGGTCTGATGTTGTTTTTAATTTATTTGGGGGGTATAATAATTGTTTTTGGTTATACTACAGCGATAGCTATTGAGGAGTACCCTGAGACATGGGGTTCAGGGTTTGGGGTTTTAGGGGGTCTTTTGGTGGGTTTAATAATAGAAGTAGGGTTAGTTCTATGGGTTTCAAGTTCTGATGGGGTAGTGGTAGTTAGTTTTAATAGTATGGGGAGTTGGGTGATTTTTGAGGGAGAGGGGTCAGGGTTAGTTCGGGGGGATTCTATTGGTGCTGGTGCTTTGTACGATTATGGGCGTTGGTTAGTAGTGGTTGCTGGTTGGACATTATTTGTGGGTGTATATATTGTAATTGAGATCACTCGGGGTAATAGGTTATATTATTAGAAGTAGGGTTAGGGTGAGGGGGATGAGAAAGGAGAGGGAGTATAGCTTAATTATGCCTTTTTGGGTGGTGACAGTTTTGGAAGCGGTGGTATGTACATGTGCGATCATCTTGGGTATAGATTTTTCTAGTCATATTGAATCTAGTAGAAGAAGGGCTAGGTTTTGGCTTATGAGTAGGTTTTGATATGGGACTATGCGGTGAATTGTAGTGGGAAAATATCCTAGTATGTTGGAGAATTTAAATATTTGTGATGGGTTGTTTATTTTTAGTTTGTTGGTTATAGAGGTCAGGTCTAGGGTTATTAGGAAACCAAGGATAGTTGCATACAGGGCTGAGAGTTTTAAGTAGTGAGGTATTGTTGGTTGGGGAAGCGAAGTGGGGGGGGATGTTGTTGGTGATAAGGAATCCAGTAATAATGCTGCCCATTGTGAGGCGTTTAATTGGGTTAAGTAGGGTGGGGTTATTTTCGTTAATGTTTATTAGGGTTGAAAAGCGAGGTGGCCCTGTTATGGTGAGGAGAATGATTCGAGTACTATAGGCGCTTGTTAGAGAGGTGGCGATGAAGGTGATAGATAGGGCTCAGGCGTTGGTATATGACGTGTTTGTGGCTTCGATAATGAGATCTTTGGAGTAGAAGCCTGTGAGGAATGGTATTCCTGTGAGTGCTAGGTTGCCGATGAGTAGGGAAGTTGAGGTGAGGGGTATTGTTTTGAATAGGCCTCCTATTTTTCGGATGTCTTGTTCGTTATTTAGGTTATGAATGATGGATCCGGAGCATATGAAAAGTAGGGCTTTGAAGAAGGCGTGAGTACAGATATGCAGGAATGCTAAATATGGTTGATTGATGCCGATGGTAACTATTATTAGGCCTAGTTGGCTTGAGGTGGAGAAGGCTACGATTTTTTTGATGTCGTTTTGTGTGAGGGCGCAGATGGCTATAAATATGGTGGTGATAGCTCCCCAGACATAGTGTGAGGCTTTGAAGTAGTGTGTTGCTTTCTATTAAAGGGTGGAAGCGAATGAGTAAGTACACCCCGGCAACAACCATGGTACTAGAGTGTAGTAGGGCTGAGACTGGAGTTGGGCCTTCTATGGCGGAGGGTAGTCAAGGATGAAGGCCAAGTTGAGCTGATTTTCCTATTGCTGCTAGGAGAAGGCCTATTAGTGGGAGGGAGTTTGGGTTGGGGTTTAGAGTTAGTATTTGTTGTATGTCTCATGAGTTGTAGTGTAGGAGGAAATATGCTATAGCTAGGATGAGGCCAATATCGCCAATGCGATTGTACAGGATTGCTTGGATTGCTGCTGTGTTGGCGTCCGTTCGAGAATATCATCAGCCGATTAATAAGAAAGATATGATTCCTACGCCCTCCCAGCCGATGAAGAGTTGAAAAAGGTTGTTAGCGGTGGTCAAGATTAGTATTGTGATGAGGAAAATAAGGAGATATTTGAAGAATTGGTTGATGTTTGGGTCTGAGCTTATGTATCATAGTGAGAATTCTATAATAGACCAGGTGATGAATAGTGCGATTGGGGTGAATATTACGGAGAAGTAGTCTAGTTTAAAGCTTAGTGTTAGATCTAGTGTTTGAGTTATTATTCAGTGTCAGCTTCAAATGGTTGTTTCTTGGTTTAGGGAGATGTATAGGGTTGTTGGAATAAGGCTGGTAATGAAAGCATATATTATAGTTGTTTTTACATGGTTTGGGTATGATTGTTTTTTGTTGGGGTTGATAAAGGTGGCAATGATTGGGGGGGTTAGGGAGGCGAGGGTTGCTATTATAATGGAGGTGTGCATGGTTATTACTTTTATTTGGAGTTGCACCAATATTTTTGGTTCCTAAAACCAATGGATAGCTGTTATCCTTTAAAAGTTGAGAAAACCATAGTGTTAAGTATGGGGGCATGGGTTAGCAGTCCTTGCGAGTTTTCTCGGTAAATAAGAAGTGGTGAGCTTCTATGGTCAGATTCACAGTCTAGTGTTTTGGTTAAACTATATTTACAGGAGGTAAACCCTAGAATGATGTTGGGGTTAAGGGATAGAAGGATAATTGGGGTGAGGTGTATGAATATTAGTGTATTTTCTCGTGTGAAAGGGGGGTTTTATGTTGATTATGTGGTGTGTGAGTTTTCCTCGTTGTATTGTAATGAATATGTGGAGAGAGTAGAGGGCTGTGATTAGTATGTTAAGTCCTGTTAGTATAATAGTGATGTGGGATCAAGAGAATGAGGCTGTAATCACGAAGAGTTCTCCGATTAGATTAATGGTGGGGGGTAAGGCTAGGTTGGTGAGGTTTGCTGTGAACCATCAGAAGGTTATTAGTGGAAGTAGTGTTTGAAGTCCTCGGGAGAGTATCATAATGCGGCTGTGAGTGCGTTCATAGTTTGAATTAGCTAGGCAGAATAATATAGAGGAAGTAAGTCCGTGGGCAATTATGAGGGTGATTGCGCCGGAAAAAGCTTCAGGGGGTTTGAATGAGAGAGGCTATGATTACTAGGGATATATGGCTTACAGAAGAGTATGCGATGAGTGATTTTAGGTCTGTTTGTCGTAGACCAGATTGAGCTTGTTATAATTATGCCTCATAGGGCTAGCATGAGGAAGGGGTAGGCTATGTACTCTGTTAGAGGGTTGAGAATAGAGGTGAGTCGTATTATGCCATAGCCGCCTAGTTTTTAGGAGTACTGCCGGCGAGGACTATTGAGCCTGCGATAGGAGCTTCAACATGGGCTTTGGGGAGTCACAGGTGTAAGCCATATAAGGGTATTTTTGTTATGAAAGCCATTATGCATGCCAGTCAGATGAGGTTGTGTGATCAAGTGGTTGTTAGTTTTTTGGTCTGTGAGTGTTAGTAGTATGATATTTAATGAGCCTGTGTTATTGTAGGTGTAGGTTAATATGATGAGCAGGGGTAGAGAGCCAGTTAGTGTATAGAATAGAAAGTATGTGCTTGCGTTGAGGGCGTTCTGCTTGGGTACCTCATTTAGTGATGATGATTAGGGTGGGAATAAGGGTGGTTTCAAATAAGATATAGAATAAAGATCAATTCTGTGGCTATGAATGTTTAGAATTAGGGTGATTTGAAGGAAAATTATTGTGGATTAGGTAGAGTTTTTTTTTTTGTGAGGGGGGCTGATTGCATAGGTGGTATTGGCTAGCTATCATCATGAGAGGTAGGAGTCAAGCGGTTAGTGTTAAAAAGAGGTGTTGTTAGTGGGTCGGAGGATAGGTAGGTTGAGTGATTAAGGAGGTTGTTATTGGTTTGATTAAAAAAATAACAAGGGAATAAGGTGTAGTTAAGTTAATTCAGATTATGTTGTTTGTAGAGAATCATGTTATTGGTAGTAATATAGTTGTTGGAACAATTATTTTTAACATTGAAGCAGGTTTAAGTTGTGAATGTAATCTAGACCATATGTATTGGAGATTGAGACTAGTAGGGCAAGGCCTACTGCTGTTTCGCAAGCAGCAAATACTAGTAGGATGATCGGTATGATATTGGTTAGGGGGGAGTGTGCATTTGAGGCTATGAGAGCGATTATGATGAAGAGTGATATTATTATTCCTTCTAGGCAGAGGAGGGAGGCTATCAGGTGTGAGCGATAGACCAGCATTCCCAGGAGTGAGATGGCGAATGCTAGTGTAATATTCATGAAGATAGGTGACATTTGGTTAGTATGATAATCATAATTTAATGAGTCGAAATCATTTGTTTTGTTTAAACTACTTACCAATTCGGCTCAATCTAGTCCTTTTTGGGATCATTCGTAGGCTAGACTGAGGGTTAGGATGGTGATGAGTGTGATGGATGATTTAATTATTATTGGGAGGTTTGTTGTTTGGAGAGCCCATGGTAGGGACAATAGTAGGGCGATTTCTAAGTCGAATAGTAGGAAGGTAATGGCAACTAGGAAGAATTTTATTGAAAATGGGATGCGAGCGGGGTTTAGTGGGTCAAAGCCACACTCATAAGGGTTTGTTTTTTCTGCATAGGAGTTAAGTTGGGGTAATCAGAATATGGCAGTTATTAGTAGTGAGGTTAAAAGGGTGTTGATTGTTAGGGCTGAGTACTAGGTTGATTACTCCTTTTTGAACATTGTCAAAGCTAATTGATTGGAAGTCAATTGTACTGGTCATACTAAAAGAGTAGGATCCTCATCAGTAAATAGAGATATAAAGGAGTAATCATACGACGTCTACGAAGTGTCAATATCAAGTGGCAGCCTCAAAGCCGAAGTGGTGATTTGGTGTGAAGTGGAATAATAGTTGGCGAATGAGGCAGATAAGGAGGAAAGTGGATCCAATGATGACGTGGAGTCCATGGAATCCCGTAGCGATAAAGAATGTTGAGCCATAGATGCCGTCGGAGATGGTGAAGGGTGCTTCAAAGTACTCTGAGATCTGTAGTAGGGTGAAGTAGATGCCTAGTAGAATTGTAATGAGTAGGGCTTGGGTTGTTTGTTTTCGATTGTTGTTTATAAGGCTGTGGTGAGCTCAGGTAATTGTGACTCCTGATGCTAATAATACGGAGGTGTTTAGAAGGGGTACTTCTAAGGGATCTAATGGGGTAATACCTGTTGGTGGTCAGTGGCCTCCTAAATAGGGGGTTGGGGCTAGGCTTGAGTGGTAGAATGCTCAGAAGAACCCGGTAAAGAAGAAGATTTCCGAGATAATGAATAGGACTATGCCATAGCGAAGGTTTTTTTGAACGGGTGTCGTGTGATGTCCTTGATAGGTGCTTTCTCGTACGACATCGCGTCATCATTGGTGAAGGGTTAGTGTTATGGTTAGTAGGCCTAGTGTCAATAGAGTGGTAGAATAGAAGTGGAATCACATGACTAAGCCGGATGTTATTAGGAGGGTTGACAGAGCTCCTGTTAGTGGTCAAGGGCTGGGTTTGACTATGTGATAAGCATGGAATTGGTGGGTCATTAGGTGTTGTTGTGTAAATAGAGGCTAACTAGAAGTGTGAAAACATAGGCTTGGATTAAAGCAACTGCGATCTCTAGGATGGTGAGTAGTATTAGAAGTGTAAAGGTTAGTAAAGCAGCGGGGGGGCTGATACTTAGTAGTGTTAGTGCAGTGTTTCCGATTAGGTGTATTAGCAGGTGGCCGGCCGTGATGTTGGCAGTTAAGCGTACAGCTAGGGCCACTGGTTGAATAATCAAGCTAATGGTTTCGATTATTACTAGTATGGGAATGAGTAATGTTGGTGTGCCTTGTGGTAGGAGGTGAGCTAGGGAGTTTTTGGTTTTAAAGCGAAGGCCTGTGATTGCTGTGCCGGCTCATAAGGGGATTGCTATAGCGAGGTTTATAGATAGTTGGGTGGTAGGTGTAAATGAGTGGGGTAGAAGTCCTAGGAGATTAGTTGTGGTGATAAAGGTGATTAGAGACATTAGTATTAGGGACCAGGTTCGCCCCTTAGCATTGTGGGTTATTATTATTTGCTTTAGAGCGAGTAGTACTAGGTTACGTTGAATAGTGGTTAGTCGGTTGTTAATGAGGTGTTTGGAAGTTGGAATTAGTAGTACGGGGAATATGATGATGGGGATTGTAGCAGGTTGGTTTAGGATTATTGGAGTTGCGAATAAGGTAAATAAATTTTCGTTCATTTTAGTTGTCAGTGGTTATTGGGGGTTTGCTTGTCAGAGTTTTTTTGTTGGGGGGATTGATAGTAACATATGTCTAGCAGTTTTAGTTGTGTAATAAGATATAGTGTAGGGAGTATTGTTGTAATAGTGATAAATCATGTGGATGTGTCTAATTGAGGCATTTCGCTGCAGAGGGTATGCCCCTCAATTTTTAACTTAAAAGGTTAACGCTAGAATAGCTGTGCAGTGCATTTGTATAGTGGAAAGGGAGTGGGGTATTTATAGGGTAAACACAGGTCCTATTTCAAAGATTTTTAATGGGATTAGTTCTGCGACGATAGGTATGAAGCTGTGGTTAGCTCCACAGATTTCTGAGCATTGTCCATAATAGACGCCTGGTCGTGTGGCGGTAAATGTGGTTTGATTTAAGCGTCCGGGTACTGCATCTGTTTTTAAACCTAGTGTGGGAATAGTTCATGAGTGTAGGACATCTTGAGATGTGATTATTATACGGACGGGGGCTTCAATTGGGAGAACCACTCGGTTGTCAACTTCTAGAAGTCGAAGGTCTCCTGGGTTTAAGAATAATGGAGGCAGTATGTAAGAATTAAAGATGAGGCCTCCGTAGTCTGTGTATTCGTAGGTTCAGTATCATTGATGTCCAATTGATTTAATAGTAAAGGAGGGGTTGTTGATTTCGTCTGTCAGGTACAGAATGCGTAGAGATGGTAGGGCAATCAGGATTAGAATGATTGCGGGTAAGATGGTTCAAGTGGTCTCTATCTCCTGGGCGTCTGTAATGTTGGTATTGGTTAGTTTTGTTGTGAGTGTTGAGGATAGGGCGTATAGGACTAAAAAGCTAATTAAAGAGATAGTTATAAATGCATAGTCGTGGAAGGTGATTAGCTCTTCTATGACAGGGGATGTAGCATCTTGTAGACCTAGTTGAACTGGGTGGGCCATGTAAGATATATAGGGTTATAGCCTATAATTTGGTTTCGACAAAGCCATGAAATAGTTTTTCTAATATCTCATTGAAAAAGTTATAGGGGTTATAGGATTGGCTTGAAACCGGTTTTAGGGGGTTCGATTCCCCCCTTTTTCGCTCAATTTAATGTAGGTTGGTTCTTCAAATGTGTGGTAAGGCGGGGGACAGCCATTTAATCATTCGAGGTTGGTGGGGGATTGTTCGGCCATTGATACTTTGCGTTTTGAGGCGAAGGCCTCTCAGATCATGTAGATTATTAGGATTACTGCTACTAGTGAAATAAAAGAGCCAATGGACGATAGAATATTTCATGTGGTATAAGCATCGGGGTAGTCAGAATAGCGTCGGGGTATTCCGGATAGGCCAAGGAAGTGTTGTGGAAAAAAGGTTAAATTTACGCCTGTGAATATAATAATAAAGTGGGCTTTGGCATAGGTTTGGTCTAATGTGTAGCCTGAAAATAAAGGGAATCAGTGGACAAAGCCCCCTATAATGGCAAAAACAGCTCCTATTGACAAAACATAGTGGAAATGGGCGACAACATAGTATGTATCGTGTAGTACAATATCTAGGGATGAGTTTGCTAAGATAATACCGGTGAGACCCCCTATGGTGAATAGAAAAATAAAGCCTAGGGCTCAAAGTATTGCGGCAGATCATTTGATATTGCCTCCATGAAGTGTAGCAAGTCAGCTGAAAACTTTAACTCCAGTAGGAATTGCAATGATTATAGTAGCAGAGGTAAAGTAGGCCCGTGTGTCCACATCTATACCCACTGTAAATATATGATGGGCTCATACAATAAATCCTAGGAACCCGATTGACATTATAGCCCAGGTTATACCTATATATCCAAATGGCTCTTTCTTCCCGGAGTAGTAAGTTACGATGTGGGAGATTATTCCGAACCCGGGGAGAATGAGGATGTAGACTTCAGGGTGACCAAAGAATCAAAATAGGTGTTGGTATAGGATAGGGTCTCCCCCTCCAGTAGGATCAAAGAAGGTAGTGTTGAGGTTGCGGTCTGTTAATAGTATAGTAATGCCGGCAGCTAAGACTGGCAGGGAGAGGAGTAGTAGGATTGCTGTGATTAGGACAGATCAGACAAATAACGGGGTTTGATACTGGGATATGGCGGGGGGCTTCATGTTGATAATGGTGGTAATGAAGTTGATAGCCCCCAGGATAGAGGAAACTCCTGCTAGGTGGAGGGAGAAAATAACTAAGTCTACGGAGGCCCCTGGGTGAGAGAGGTTTCCTGCTAAGGGGGGGTATACTGTTCAACCTGTTCCAGCGCCAGCCTCGATTATGGTTGATGCCATTAGCAGCAGGAAGGAGGGGGGA
The DNA here is from genome assembly GCF_047675955.1 of Chlorocebus sabaeus. Taxonomy (NCBI): domain Eukaryota; kingdom Metazoa; phylum Chordata; class Mammalia; order Primates; family Cercopithecidae; genus Chlorocebus; species Chlorocebus sabaeus. Next base: position 6,242 of record NW_027327042.1, on the reverse strand, counting down.
AGAAGTCAGAAGCTCATATTATTTAGACGGGGAAATGCTATGTCAGGAGCACCAATTATCAAGGGTACTAGTCAGTTCCCGAACCCCCCGATTATAATGGGTATAACTATGAAGAAAATTATAATAAATGCATGGGCTGTTACAATGACATTATAGATATGGTCACTGCCTAGTAAACTACCGGGTTGGCCTAATTCAGCTCGAATGAGAAGGCTTAGAGCTGTACCTATGATTCCAGCTCATGCACCGAATAGTAGGTATAGAGTTCCGATGTCTTTATGGTTTGTTGAAAAGAGTCAACGATTAATGAACATGGGTGGAGGAAGGGTAAAATGGCTGAGTAAGCATTAGGCTGTAAACCTGAAGACAGAGGTCTGATCCTCTTTTTGCCAGCCCCGAGGTGATTTTCATGTTAAATTGCAAGTTTAAAGGAGCAGTTTTAAGTTTCTGCCGGGGCTTCTCCCGCCTTTTTTTCTCGTGGCGGGAGAAGTGGATCAAAGCCAGTTGATTAGGGTGTTTAGCTGTTAACTAAATTTTTATGGGTTTGAGTCCCATTGGTCTAGTAGGGGCTTAGCTTAATTAAAGTGGTTGATTTGCGTTCAATTGATGCAGAGTAGGTTTTTGCAGTCCTTATATGTTTCAGAAATTAAGTGGTCTACTTACTAAGGGCTTTGAAGGCTCTTGGTCTTATTTAACCTAAATTTCTAGGGAATAGTTAGGATTAGGGGGGTGATTGGTAGTAGGAGAGTAGAAATGATGGTGAGTGTGGGGGTGAGGGGTGTGGGTTTTGTGTTTTCAAGTTGTCAGTTCATTTTTGTGTTGTTGGGGGTGGGAAATAGTGATACTGAGACGGTGTAGATTAGGCGTATGTAGAAGTACAGGTTAAGTAGGGTTATGGTGACTATGATGGAGGGGATGACAAAGTTGTTGTTTATTGCAAGTTCTTGAATAGTTATTCATTTAGGTAGGAAGCCGGTTAGTGGGGGTAAACCTCCTAGGGATATAAGGGTGAATATTGTTAGTGGTATGAGTTGGGGTGATTTGTTTCAGGTGAGGGATAGTGTAAGGGTTGTGGTATTTGAGTTCAGATTGAGGAATAGGAATATGGTGGTTGTTAGGGCGATGTATATGGTTAGGTAGAGGGTTGTAATGGTTGGGTTGTATGTTAGCGTTATTATTATTCAGCCTATGTGAGTGATTGAGGAGTATGCTATAATTTTGCGTAATTGTGTTTGGTTTAGGCCTCCTCAGCTGCCTACTATGATGGATAGGGTTGAGAGGGTTATGAGGGCACAGGTGTTGATTGATGGGTGAATTTGACATATAATTGAGATGGGGGCTAGTTTTTGTCATGTGAGGAGGAGTAGGCCAGGAATTAGTGGTGTTCCTTGGGTGACTTCTGGAATTCAGAAGTGGAATGGGGCTATTCCTAGTTTTATGGCAAGGGCAGTTGTTATTATTAACGATGGAAGTTGGTTGGCGGTATTTGTTATTATTCAGTGCCCCGATAGTAGGTTGTTGAGGGTAATTGCTATTATAAGAATTATGGATGCGGTGGATTGTATTAGGAAATACTTGGTGGCGGCTTCTGTGGAGCGGGGGTTTGTTTTTTTGATTAAAATTGGAATGAAGGCTAGTATGTTTATTTCCAGGCCTGCTCAGGCGAGAAATCAGTGTGAGCTCAATAGTGTAGTGAGTGTGCCTGTGATTATTGTGGTGTAGATGATGAGTTGGGCTAGGGGGTTAATTAGTACGGGAAGGGTGTGACCAACATTTTCGGGGTATGGGCCCGATAGCTTATTTAGCTGACCTTACTTTAGGATGGGGTGTGTTAGGTAGCACGGAGAAGTTTGGATTCTCAGGGGTAGGTTCAATGCCTGCAATCTTAGAAATAAGAGGGTTGGGGCCTCTATCATTTACTCTATCAAAGTAACTCTTTTGTCAGACATATTTCTAGGTTTGAGGGGGAATGCTGGAGATTGTAATGGGTGTTAGGATGTTTCATATGAGAAATGCTAGTGTGAGTGGAAGGAAGTTTTTTCATAGTAGATGTATGAGTTGGTCGTAGCGGAATCGGGGGTATGTTGCTCGAGTTCATAAGAATAGGGAGGTTAGGAGGAGCGTTTTGGTGGTAAAGCATGTTGTGAATAATTCTGGCGAGTGGGTGGGGTAGAATGTGCCTAGAAAGATTGTAGTTGTTAGGGCGTTCATTATAATAATGTTTATGTATTCGGCTATAAAGAATAGGGCGAATGGACCTGCGGCATACTCGATGTTAAAGCCTGATACTAGTTCTGATTCGCCTTCTATGAGGTCGAAGGGGGTTCGGTTTGTCTCTGCTAGTGTGGAGGTGAATCATATTATGGCTAGGGGTCATGATGGCAAGAGGAGTCAGATGTGCTCTTGTGTTGTAATGAGTATGTTAAGGTTAAATGAGCCGCTTGTTAGTAAGACTGATAGTAGGATAATAGCGAGGGTAACCTCATATGAAATTGTTTGAGCGACGGCTCGTAGGGCTCCAATTAGGGCGTAGTTTGAGTTTGATGCCCATCCTGATCATAGGATGGAGTGGACGGTTAGGCTGGATATGGCTAGGATGAACAGGAGTCCTAGGTTGAAATTGATTAGAGGGTTAGGTATGGGAAGGGGGGTTCATAGGAGGAGGGCAATGGAGAAGGCTAGGGCGGGTGCGATGGTGTAGAGAGTAGTGGTGGATGTTGAGGGTTTTAGAGGCTCTTTGGTGAAGAGTTTTATTGCATCAGCGAAGGGTTGTAGTAGTCCGTAAGGGCCTACAATGTTGGGTCCTTTGCGTAGTTGTATATAACCTAACAATTTTCGTTCAACAAGTGTAAGGAATGCTATGGCGGTTAGTGTAGATGCAACAAGGAGTATAAGGTTTGCTGTAGTCATAGTGTTAAGAAGAGGGGTTGAACCTCTGGTTTTAAAATTTTAAATTTTATGCAATTGCCGGGCTCTGCCATCTTAACAAACCCTGTTCTTGGGTGGGATTTGTAATGTTTTGTTAAATTAAGATTAGATCATTTATGGGGAGGGGGGCGCTATTGTGAAGTGGGCCCTATTTCTCTTGTCCTTTCGTACAGGGAGAAATGTTGAATAGATAGAAACCGACCTGGATTGCTCCGGTCTGAACTCAGATCACGTAGGACTTTAATCGTTGAACAAACGAACCCTTGATAGCTGCTGCACCATTAGGATGTCCTGATCCAACATCGAGGTCGTAAACTCTATTGTTGATATGGACTCTAGAATAGAATTGCGCTGTTATCCCTGGGGTAACTTGTTCCGTTGATCAAGTTATTGGGTCAATTGCAAGTATTGGTTTGCTTTGGCTTGTGTAGTCTTAGCATGGATTGTTCGGAGGTTTGACTGTGCTCCGAGGTCACCCCAACCAAAATTTTTAGTACAGGCATGGGGGTTTAAAGACCTGTGGGTTTGTGTGGTTTTTAGTTGTACTAGTAAATTGAAGCTCCGCAGGGTCTTCTCGTCTTATTAGTTCATGTCCGTCTCTTCACGGACAGGCCAATTTCACTGGTTGAAAGTAAGAGACAGTTAAACCCTCGTGATGCCATTCATGCGAGTCCCTAATTAGAGAACAAGTGATTATGCTACCTTTGCACGGTCAGGGTACCGCGGCCGTTAAACGTGTGTCACTGGGCAGGCGGTGCCTCTAATACTAGTAATGCTAGAGGTGATGTTTTTGGTAAACAGGCGGGGTTAGTTTTGCCGAGTTCCTTTTACTTTTTATAACCTTCCTTGAGGCATGCCTGTGTTGGATTAACAGTGGAAGTAATGTCAGCTTGTTTGTGTTTGTTGATATTGGACTGTTAAGTGTCGGTGAGGTTTTCGGTCTGACTTAGGCTTATGCGGTGGAGAAAATGTTCATGTTACTTATACTAACATTATTGCTTCTATGAAATGATAGATTGATCCAATGTGAGATGAGGAGTTCAGTTTTATGTTTGGTATTTTTTGGGTAGTTGATGTTGAGCTTGAACGCTTTCTTAATTGATGGCTGCTTTTGGGCCAACTATGGTGGTTATGCTTTTTACTCTCTATATAAGGTTTTTTCCTAGTGTCTAAAGAGCTGTCCCTCTTTAGACTAGCAATTGAGCTTACAAAAGGATTAAGAGGTTCTGTAGGTAAGCTCAAGGTTGAACTAAAATTCTATCTTGGATAACCAGCTATCATCAGGCTCGGTAGGCTTGTCACCTCTACCCATAAATCTTCCCACTATTTTGCTACATAGACGGGTGCGCTCTTTTAGCTGTTTTTGGGTAGCTCGTCTGATTTCGGGGGGTTTGGCTTTAGTTCTCTTTGCGAAACTATTTCTAGTTAATTCATTATGCAAAAGGTACAGAAGTTAGTTCTTGCTATTTTATGCTTGGGTGGTATTATTCTTTCCCTTACGGTACTGTGTCTATAGCGCCGAGTTAGAATTTCTATCACCTATACTTTATGTGGGTGAATGGTTTAGTGTATGGTTGTTTGGTATTAGTGTTAGTTATGTTTGGGGCTAGTGTTGGCTCAAGGTAGTCAAATTGTACTGAGATCTTCCGGGTGTAGGCCGGATGCTTTGCGTTAAGCTATACCTTGATTTATCCAAGTGCACCTTCCGGTACACTTACCGTGTTACGACTTATCCCCTCTATATAGGTATTAGGGTGTTTAGTTAATATAGTCCTTAAGTATATTTGAGGGGAGTGACGGGCGGTGTGTGCGTGCTTTATGGCCTTGTTCAATTAAGCACTCTATTCTTAATTTACTGCTAAATCCTCCTTGGACTCTTAGGTTTCATGAGAGTTATCGTGGGTTTTCTAGGATAGAAAATGTAGCCCATCTTTTTCCGTCTCATAGGCTACACCTTGACCTAACGTTTTTGCGAAAAGGGGTACTTGCGCTCACTTTGTGACCTTTATCAGGGTTTGCTGAAGATGGCGGTATATAGGCTGAGCAAGAGAGGGTGGGGTGGATCGGGGTTTATCGATTATGGGACAGGCTCCTCTAGGGGGGTGAAGCACCGCCAAGTCCTTTGAGTTTCAAGCGGTTGCTTGTAGTATTCTGGCGAGTAGTTTTGTTGGTTTAACTACTGAGGTTTAGGGCTAAGCATAGTGGGGTATCTAATCCCAGTTTGGGTCTTAGCTGTTGTGTATTCAGAGGTTTTAAAGCCACTTTCGTAGTTTATTTTATGTTAGCTAGGATTTTACAGTTTAGGTGGGGTTTAGCTTTAATTAGGCTGGGTCTAAAACACTCTCTACGCCGGTCTCTATTGGCTCGGGTTAATCGTGTGGCCGCGGTGGCTGGCACGAAATTGACCAACCCTTGGTGTAGCATAGCTTAGTTAAACTTTCGTTTATTACTAAAGGTTTGTCACTGCTGTTTCCCGTGGGGGTGTGGCTGAGCAAAGTGTTTTGAGCTGCATGTGCGTGCTTGATACTCACTCCTCTTAGTCATAGTGATTTGTAGGGCGTCTTCACTGGGGCGGGGAGGCTTGCATGTGTAATCTTGCTAAAGGTCAATAGAAAGGCCAGGACCAAACCTATTTGTCTATGGGATGTGTGAATCCATCTAGGCATTTTCAGTGTCTTGCTTTGGGGTAGGTTTAAGCTACGTAGACGAGAAGGTGGGTGTGAATGTAGGTGGCATCTTTGGGGTTGTGGGGGGGGGGGGTGGTTGGTAGGGTAAGCGAAGGTTAGTTGAGGGGTTAGTAGTTAGGGCATGCATACCTAAAAGATGGAAATACAAGCTTTGGCCGGGGGAGCAGGACTTTGTTTTCGGGGTTTGGCAAAGGGTGGTTGGTAGGGTAAGCGAAGGTTAGTTGAGGGGTTAGTAGTTAGGGCATGCATACCTAAAAGATGGAAATACAAGCTTTGGCCGGGGGAGCAGGACTTTGTTTTTCGGGGTTTGGCAAAGGGTGGTTGGTAGGGTAAGCGAAGGTTAGTTGAGGGTTAGTAGTTAGGGCATGCATACCTAAAAGATGGAAATACAAGCTTTGGCCGGGGGGAGCAGGACTTTGTTTTCGGGGTTTGGCAAAGGGTGGTTGGTAGGGTAAGCGAAGGTTAGTTGAGGGGTTAGTAGTTAGGGCATGCATACCTAAAAGATGGAAATACAAGCTTTGGCCGGGGGAGCAGGACTTTGTTTTCGGGGTTTGGCAAAGGGTGGTTGGTAGGGTAAGCGAAGGTTAGTTGAGGGGTTAGTAGTTAGGGCATGCATACCTAAAAGAT
>NW_027327041.1:0-23360 GCF_047675955.1 Chlorocebus sabaeus | reverse complement strand
CATCTCACAGAGTTACATCTTTCCCTTCAAGAAGCCTTTCGCTAAGGCTGTTCTTGTGGAATTGGCAAAGGGATATTTGGAAGCCCATAGAGGGCTATGGTGAAAAAGGAAATATCTTCCGTTCAAAACTGGAAAGAAGCTTTCTGAGAAACTGCTCTGTGTTCTGTTAATTCATCTCACAGAGTTACATCTTTCCCTTCAAGAAGCCTTTCGCTAAGGCTGTTCTTGTGGAATTGGCAAAGGGATATTTGGAAGCCCATAGAGGGCTATGGTGAAAAAGGAAATATCTTCCGTTCAAAACTGGAAAGAAGCTTTCTGAGAAACTGCTCTGTGTTCTGTTAATTCATCTCACAGAGTTACATCTTTCCCTTCAAGAAACCTTTCGCTAAGGCTGTTCTTGTGGAATTGGCAAAGGGATATTTGGAAGCCCATAGAGGGCTATGGTGAAAAAGGAAATATCTTCCGTTCAAAACTGGAAAGAAGCTTTCTGAGAAACTGCTCTGTGTTCTGTTAATTCATCTCACAGAGTTACATCTTTCCCTTCAAGAAGCCTTTCCCTAAGGCTGTTCTTGTGGAATTGGCAAAGGGATATTTGGAAGCCCATAGAGGGCTATGGTGAAAAAGGAAATATCTTCCGTTCAAAACTGGAAAGAAGCTTTCTGAGAAACTGCTCTGTGTTCTGTTAATTCATCTCACAGAGTTACATCTTTCCCTTCAAGAAGCCTTTCGCTAAGGCTGTTCTTGTGGAATTGGCAAAGGGATATTTGGAAGCCCATAGAGGGCTATGGTGAAAAAGGAAATATCTTCCGTTCAAAACTGGAAAGAAGCTTTCTGAGAAACTGCTCTGTGTTCTGTTAATTCATCTCACAGAGTTACATCTTTCCCTTCAAGAAGCCTTTCGCTAAGGCTGTTCTTGTGGAGTTGGCAAAGGGATATTTGGAAGCCCATAGAGGGCTATGGTGAAAAAGGAAATATCTTCCGTTCAAAACTGGAAAGAAGCTTTCTGAGAAACTGCTCTGTGTTCTGTTAATTCATCTCACAGAGTTACATCTTTCCCTTCAAGAAGCCTTTCGCTAAGGCTGTTCTTGTGGAGTTGGCAAAGGGATATTTGGAAGCCCATAGAGGGCTATGGTGAAAAAAGGAAATATCTTCCGTTCAAAACTGGAAAGAAGCTTTCTGAGAAACTGCTCTGTGTTCTGTTAATTCATCTCACAGAGTTACATCTTTCCCTTCAAGAAGCCTTTCGCTAAGGCTGTTCTTGTGGAATTGGCAAAGGGATATTTGGAAGCCCATAGAGGGCTACGGTGAAAAAGGAAATATCTTCCGTTCAAAACTGGAAAGAAGCTTTCTGAGAAACTGCTCTGTGTTCTGTTAATTCATCTCACAGAGTTACATCTTTCCCTTCAAGAAGCCTTTCGCTAAGGCTGTTCTTGTGGAATTGGCAAAGGGATATTTGGAAGCCCATAGAGGGCTACGGTGAAAAAGGAAATATCTTCCGTTCAAAACTGGAAAGAAGCTTTCTGAGAAACTGCTCTGTGTTCTGTTAATTCATCTCACAGAGTTACATCTTTCCCTTCAAGAAGCCTTTCGCTAAGGCTGTTCTTGTGGAATTGGCAAAGGGATATTTGGAAGCCCATAGAGGGCTACGGTGAAAAAGGAAATATCTTCCGTTCAAAACTGGAAAGAAGCTTTCTGAGAAACTGCTCTGTGTTCTGTTAATTCATCTCACAGAGTTACATCTTTCCCTTCAAGAAGCCTTTCGCTAAGGCTGTTCTTGTGGAATTGGCAAAGGGATATTTGGAAGCCCATAGAGGGCTACGGTGAAAAAGGAAATATCTTCCGTTCAAAACTGGAAAGAAGCTTTCTGAGAAACTGCTCTGTGTTCTGTTAATTCATCTCACAGAGTTACATCTTTCCCTTCAAGAAGCCTTTCGCTAAGGCTGTTCTTGTGGAATTGGCAAAGGGATATTTGGAAGCCCATAGAGGGCTATGGTGAAAAAGGAAATATCTTCCGTTCAAAACTGGAAAGAAGCTTTCTGAGAAACTGCTCTGTGTTCTGTTAATTCATCTCACAGAGTTACATCTTTCCCTTCAAGAAGCCTTTCGCTAAGGCTGTTCTTGTGGAATTGGCAAAGGGATATTTGGAAGCCCATAGAGGGCTATGGTGAAAAAGGAAATATCTTCCGTTCAAAACTGGAAAGAAGCTTTCTGAGAAACTGCTCTGTGTTCTGTTAATTCATCTCACAGAGTTACATCTTTCCCTTCAAGAAGCCTTTCGCTAAGGCTGTTCTTGTGGAATTGGCAAAGGGATATTTGGAAGCCCATAGAGGGCTACGGTGAAAAAGGAAATATCTTCCGTTCAAAACTGGAAAGAAGCTTTCTGAGAAACTGCTCTGTGTTCTGTTAATTCATCTCACAGAGTTACATCTTTCCCTTCAAGAAGCCTTTCGCTAAGGCTGTTCTTGTGGAATTGGCAAAGGGATATTTGGAAGCCCATAGAGGGCTATGGTGAAAAAGGAAATATCTTCCGTTCAAAACTGGAAAGAAGCTTTCTGAGAAACTGCTCTGTGTTCTGTTAATTCATCTCACAGAGTTACATCTTTCCCTTCAAGAAGCCTTTCGCTAAGGCTGTTCTTGTGGAATTGGCAAAGGGATATTTGGAAGCCCATAGAGGGCTATGGTGAAAAAGGAAATATCTTCCGTTCAAAACTGGAAAGAAGCTTTCTGAGAAACTGCTCTGTGTTCTGTTAATTCATCTCACAGAGTTACATCTTTCCCTTCAAGAAGCCTTTCGCTAAGGCTGTTCTTGTGGAATTGGCAAAGGGATATTTGGAAGCCCATAGAGGGCTATGGTGAAAAAGGAAATATCTTCCGTTCAAAACTGGAAAGAAGCTTTCTGAGAAACTGCTCTGTGTTCTGTTAATTCATCTCACAGAGTTACATCTTTCCCTTCAAGAAGCCTTTCGCTAAGGCTGTTCTTGTGGAATTGGCAAAGGGATATTTGGAAGCCCATAGAGGGCTATGGTGAAAAAGGAAATATCTTCCGTTCAAAACTGGAAAGAAGCTTTCTGAGAAACTGCTCTGTGTTCTGTTAATTCATCTCACAGAGTTACATCTTTCCCTTCAAGAAGCCTTTCGCTAAGGCTGTTCTTGTGGAATTGGCAAAGGGATATTTGGAAGCCCATAGAGGGCTATGGTGAAAAAGGAAATATCTTCCGTTCAAAACTGGAAAGAAGCTTTCTGAGAAACTGCTCTGTGTTCTGTTAATTCATCTCACAGAGTTACATCTTTCCCTTCAAGAAGCCTTTCGCTAAGGCTGTTCTTGTGGAATTGGCAAAGGGATATTTGGAAGCCCATAGAGGGCTATGGTGAAAAAGGAAATATCTTCCGTTCAAAACTGGAAAGAAGCTTTCTGAGAAACTGCTCTGTGTTCTGTTAATTCATCTCACAGAGTTACATCTTTCCCTTCAAGAAGCCTTTCGCTAAGGCTGTTCTTGTGGAATTGGCAAAGGGATATTTGGAAGCCCATAGAGGGCTATGGTGAAAAAGGAAATATCTTCCGTTCAAAACTGGAAAGAAGCTTTCTGAGAAACTGCTCTGTGTTCTGTTAATTCATCTCACAGAGTTACATCTTTCCCTTCAAGAAGCCTTTCGCTAAGGCTGTTCTTGTGGAATTGGCAAAGGGATATTTGGAAGCCCATAGAGGGCTATGGTGAAAAAGGAAATATCTTCCGTTCAAAACTGGAAAGAAGCTTTCTGAGAAACTGCTCTGTGTTCTGTTAATTCATCTCACAGAGTTACATCTTTCCCTTCAAGAAGCCTTTCGCTAAGGCTGTTCTTGTGGAATTGGCAAAGGGATATTTGGAAGCCCATAGAGGGCTACGGTGAAAAAGGAAATATCTTCCGTTCAAAACTGGAAAGAAGCTTTCTGAGAAACTGCTCTGTGTTCTGTTAATTCATCTCACAGAGTTACATCTTTCCCTTCAAGAAGCCTTTCGCTAAGGCTGTTCTTGTGGAATTGGCAAAGGGATATTTGGAAGCCCATAGAGGGCTATGGTGAAAAAGGAAATATCTTCCGTTCAAAACTGGAAAGAAGCTTTCTGAGAAACTGCTCTGTGTTCTGTTAATTCATCTCACAGAGTTACATCTTTCCCTTCAAGAAGCCTTTCGCTAAGGCTGTTCTTGTGGAATTGGCAAAGGGATATTTGGAAGCCCATAGAGGGCTATGGTGAAAAAGGAAATATCTTCCGTTCAAAACTGGAAAGAAGCTTTCTGAGAAACTGCTCTGTGTTCTGTTAATTCATCTCACAGAGTTACATCTTTCCCTTCAAGAAGCCTTTCGCTAAGGCTGTTCCTGTGGAATTGGCAAAGGGATATTTGGAAGCCCATAGAGGGCTATGGTGAAAAAGGAAATATCTTCCGTTCAAAACTGGAAAGAAGCTTTCTGAGAAACTGCTCTGTGTTCTGTTAATTCATCTCACAGAGTTACATCTTTCCCTTCAAGAAGCCTTTCGCTAAGGCTGTTCTTGTGGAATTGGCAAAGGGATATTTGGAAGCCCATAGAGGGCTATGGTGAAAAAGGAAATATCTTCCGTTCAAAACTGGAAAGAAGCTTTCTGAGAAACTGCTCTGTGTTCTGTTAATTCATCTCACAGAGTTACATCTTTCCCTTCAAGAAGCCTTTCGCTAAGGCTGTTCTTGTGGAATTGGCAAAGGGATATTTGGAAGCTCATAGAGGGCTATGGTGAAAAAGGAAATATCTTCCGTTCAAAACTGGAAAGAAGCTTTCTGAGAAACTGCTCTGTGTTCTGTTAATTCATCTCACAGAGTTACATCTTTCCCTTCAAGAAGCCTTTCGCTAAGGCTGTTCTTGTGGAATTGGCAAAGGGATATTTGGAAGCCCATAGAGGGCTATGGTGAAAAAGGAAATATCTTCCGTTCAAAACTGGAAAGAAGCTTTCTGAGAAACTGCTCTGTGTTCTGTTAATTCATCTCACAGAGTTACATCTTTCCCTTCAAGAAGCCTTTCGCTAAGGCTGTTCTTCTGGAATTGGCAAAGGGATATTTGGAAGCCCATAGAGGGCTATGGTGAAAAAGGAAATATCTTCCGTTCAAAACTGGAAAGAAGCTTTCTGAGAAACTGCTCTGTGTTCTGTTAATTCATCTCACAGAGTTACATCTTTCCCTTCAAGAAGCCTTTCGCTAAGGCTGTTCTTGTGGACTTGGCAAAGGGATATTTGGAAGCCCATAGAGGGCTATGGTGAAAAAGGAAATATCTTCCGTTCAAAACTGGAAAGAAGCTTTCTGAGAAACTGCTCTGTGTTCTGTTAATTCATCTCACAGAGTTACATCTTTCCCTTCAAGAAGCCTTTCGCTAAGGCTGTTCTTGTGGAATTGGCAAAGGGATATTTGGAAGCCCATAGAGGGCTACGGTGAAAAAGGAAATATCTTCCGTTCAAAACTGGAAAGAAGCTTTCTGAGAAACTGCTCTGTGTTCTGTTAATTCATCTCACAGAGTTACATCTTTCCCTTCAAGAAGCCTTTCGCTAAGGCTGTTCTTGTGGAATTGGCAAAGGGATATTTGGAAGCCCATAGAGGGCTATGGTGAAAAAGGAAATATCTTCCGTTCAAAACTGGAAAGAAGCTTTCTGAGAAACTGCTCTGTGTTCTGTTAATTCATCTCACAGAGTTAAATCTTTCCCTTCAAGAAGCCTTTCGCTAAGGCTGTTCTTGTGGAATTGGCAAAGGGATATTTGGAAGCCCATAGAGGGCTATGGTGAAAAAGGAAATATCTTCCGTTCAAAACTGGAAAGAAGCTTTCTGAGAAACTGCTCTGTGTTCTGTTAATTCATCTCACAGAGTTACATCTTTCCCTTCAAGAAGCCTTTCGCTAAGGCTGTTCTTGTGGAATTGGCAAAGGGATATTTGGAAGCCCATAGAGGGCTATGGTGAAAAAGGAAATATCTTCCGTTCAAAACTGGAAAGAAGCTTTCTGAGAAACTGCTCTGTGTTCTGTTAATTCATCTCACAGAGTTACATCTTTCCCTTCAAGAAGCCTTTCGCTAAGGCTGTTCTTGTGGAATTGGCAAAGGGATATTTGGAAGCCCATAGAGGGCTATGGTGAAAAAGGAAATATCTTCCGTTCAAAACTGGAAAGAAGCTTTCTGAGAAACTGCTCTGTGTTCTGTTAATTCATCTCACAGAGTTACATCTTTCCCTTCAAGAAGCCTTTCGCTAAGGCTGTTCTTGTGGAGTTGGCAAAGGGATATTTGGAAGCCCATAGAGGGCTATGGTGAAAAAGGAAATATCTTCCGTTCAAAACTGGAAAGAAGCTTTCTGAGAAACTGCTCTGTGTTCTGTTAATTCATCTCACAGAGTTACATCTTTCCCTTCAAGAAGCCTTTCGCTAAGGCTGTTCTTGTGGAATTGGCAAAGGGATATTTGGAAGCCCATAGAGGGCTATGGTGAAAAAGGAAATATCTTCCGTTCAAAACTGGAAAGAAGCTTTCTGAGAAACTGCTCTGTGTTCTGTTAATTCATCTCACAGAGTTACATCTTTCCCTTCAAGAAGCCTTTCGCTAAGGCTGTTCTTGTGGAATTGGCAAAGGGATATTTGGAAGCCCATAGAGGGCTACGGTGAAAAAGGAAATATCTTCCGTTCAAAACTGGAAAGAAGCTTTCTGAGAAACTGCTCTGTGTTCTGTTAATTCATCTCACAGAGTTACATCTTTCCCTTCAAGAAGCCTTTCGCTAAGGCTGTTCTTGTGGAATTGGCAAAGGGATATTTGGAAGCCCATAGAGGGCTACGGTGAAAAAGGAAATATCTTCCGTTCAAAACTGGAAAGAAGCTTTCTGAGAAACTGCTCTGTGTTCTGTTAATTCATCTCACAGAGTTACATCTTTCCCTTCAAGAAGCCTTTCGCTAAGGCTGTTCTTGTGGAATTGGCAAAGGGATATTTGGAAGCCCATAGAGGGCTACGGTGAAAAAGGAAATATCTTCCGTTCAAAACTGGAAAGAAGCTTTCTGAGAAACTGCTCTGTGTTCTGTTAATTCATCTCACAGAGTTACATCTTTCCCTTCAAGAAGCCTTTCGCTAAGGCTGTTCTTGTGGAATTGGCAAAGGGATATTTGGAAGCCCATAGAGGGCTACGGTGAAAAAGGAAATATCTTCCGTTCAAAACTGGAAAGAAGCTTTCTGAGAAACTGCTCTGTGTTCTGTTAATTCATCTCACAGAGTTACATCTTTCCCTTCAAGAAGCCTTTCGCTAAGGCTGTTCTTGTGGAATTGGCAAAGGGATATTTGGAAGCCCATAGAGGGCTATGGTGAAAAAGGAAATATCTTCCGTTCAAAACTGGAAAGAAGCTTTCTGAGAAACTGCTCTGTGTTCTGTTAATTCATCTCACAGAGTTACATCTTTCCCTTCAAGAAGCCTTTCGCTAAGGCTGTTCTTGTGGAATTGGCAAAGGGATATTTGGAAGCCCATAGAGGGCTATGGTGAAAAAGGAAATATCTTCCGTTCAAAACTGGAAAGAAGCTTTCTGAGAAACTGCTCTGTGTTCTGTTAATTCATCTCACAGAGTTACATCTTTCCCTTCAAGAAGCCTTTCGCTAAGGCTGTTCTTGTGGAATTGGCAAAGGGATATTTGGAAGCCCATAGAGGGCTACGGTGAAAAAGGAAATATCTTCCGTTCAAAACTGGAAAGAAGCTTTCTGAGAAACTGCTCTGTGTTCTGTTAATTCATCTCACAGAGTTATATCTTTCCCTTCAAGAAGCCTTTCGCTAAGGCTGTTCTTGTGGAATTGGCAAAGGGATATTTGGAAGCCCATAGAGGGCTATGGTGAAAAAGGAAATATCTTCCGTTCAAAACTGGAAAGAAGCTTTCTGAGAAACTGCTCTGTGTTCTGTTAATTCATCTCACAGAGTTACATCTTTCCCTTCAAGAAGCCTTTCGCTAAGGCTGTTCTTGTGGAATTGGCAAAGGGATATTTGGAAGCCCATAGAGGGCTATGGTGAAAAAGGAAATATCTTCCGTTCAAAACTGGAAAGAAGCTTTCTGAGAAACTGCTCTGTGTTCTGTTAATTCATCTCACAGAGTTACATCTTTCCCTTCAAGAAGCCTTTCGCTAAGGCTGTTCTTGTGGAATTGGCAAAGGGATATTTGGAAGCCCATAGAGGGCTATGGTGAAAAAGGAAATATCTTCCGTTCAAAACTGGAAAGAAGCTTTCTGAGAAACTGCTCTGTGTTCTGTTAATTCATCTCACAGAGTTACATCTTTCCCTTCAAGAAGCCTTTCGCTAAGGCTGTTCTTGTGGAATTGGCAAAGGGATATTTGGAAGCCCATAGAGGGCTATGGTGAAAAAGGAAATATCTTCCGTTCAAAACTGGAAAGAAGCTTTCTGAGAAACTGCTCTGTGTTCTGTTAATTCATCTCACAGAGTTACATCTTTCCCTTCAAGAAGCCTTTCGCTAAGGCTGTTCTTGTGGAATTGGCAAAGGGATATTTGGAAGCCCATAGAGGGCTACGGTGAAAAAGGAAATATCTTCCGTTCAAAACTGGAAAGAAGCTTTCTGAGAAACTGCTCTGTGTTCTGTTAATTCATCTCACAGAGTTACATCTTTCCCTTCAAGAAGCCTTTCGCTAAGGCTGTTCTTGTGGAATTGGCAAAGGGATATTTGGAAGCCCATAGAGGGCTATGGTGAAAAAGGAAATATCTTCCGTTCAAAACTGGAAAGAAGCTTTCTGAGAAACTGCTCTGTGTTCTGTTAATTCATCTCACAGAGTTACATCTTTCCCTTCAAGAAGCCTTTCGCTAAGGCTGTTCTTGTGGAATTGGCAAAGGGATATTTGGAAGCCCATAGAGGGCTATGGTGAAAAAGGAAATATCTTCCGTTCAAAACTGGAAAGAAGCTTTCTGAGAAACTGCTCTGTGTTCTGTTAATTCATCTCACAGAGTTACATCTTTCCCTTCAAGAAGCCTTTCGCTAAGGCTGTTCTTGTGGAATTGGCAAAGGGATATTTGGAAGCCCATAGAGGGCTATGGTGAAAAAGGAAATATCTTCCGTTCAAAACTGGAAAGAAGCTTTCTGAGAAACTGCTCTGTGTTCTGTTAATTCATCTCACAGAGTTACATCTTTCCCTTCAAGAAGCCTTTCGCTAAGGCTGTTCTTGTGGAATTGGCAAAGGGATATTTGGAAGCCCATAGAGGGCTATGGTGAAAAAGGAAATATCTTCCGTTCAAAACTGGAAAGAAGCTTTCTGAGAAACTGCTCTGTGTTCTGTTAATTCATCTCACAGAGTTACATCTTTCCCTTCAAGAAACCTTTCGCTAAGGCTGTTCTTGTGGAATTGGCAAAGGGATATTTGGAAGCCCATAGAGGGCTATGGTGAAAAAGGAAATATCTTCCGTTCAAAACTGGAAAGAAGCTTTCTGAGAAACTGCTCTGTGTTCTGTTAATTCATCTCACAGAGTTACATCTTTCCCTTCAAGAAGCCTTTCGCTAAGGCTGTTCTTGTGGAATTGGCAAAGGGATATTTGGAAGCCCATAGAGGGCTATGGTGAAAAAGGAAATATCTTCCGTTCAAAACTGGAAAGAAGCTTTCTGAGAAACTGCTCTGTGTTCTGTTAATTCATCTCACAGAGTTACATCTTTCCCTTCAAGAAGCCTTTCGCTAAGGCTGTTCTTGTGGAATTGGCAAAGGGATATTTGGAAGCCCATAGAGGGCTATGGTGAAAAAGGAAATATCTTCCGTTCAAAACTGGAAAGAAGCTTTCTGAGAAACTGCTCTGTGTTCTGTTAATTCATCTCACAGAGTTACATCTTTCCCTTCAAGAAGCCTTTCGCTAAGGCTGTTCTTGTGGAGTTGGCAAAGGGATATTTGGAAGCCCATAGAGGGCTATGGTGAAAAAGGAAATATCTTCCGTTCAAAACTGGAAAGAAGCTTTCTGAGAA
Organism: Chlorocebus sabaeus; assembly: GCF_047675955.1. Classification (NCBI taxonomy): domain Eukaryota; kingdom Metazoa; phylum Chordata; class Mammalia; order Primates; family Cercopithecidae; genus Chlorocebus; species Chlorocebus sabaeus. The sequence continues at coordinate 13,405 of NW_027327041.1, read as the reverse complement.
ACTGCTCTGTGTTCTGTTAATTCATCTCACAGAGTTACATCTTTCAATTCAAGAAGCCTTTCGCTAAGGCTGTTCTTGTGGAGTTGGCAAAGGGATATTTGGAAGCCCATAGAGGGCTATGGTGAAAAAGGAAATATCTTCCGTTCAAAACTGGAAAGAAGCTTTCTGAGAAACTGCTCTGTGTTCTGTTAATTCATCTCACAGAGTTACATCTTTCCCTTCAAGAAGCCTTTCGCTAAGGCTGTTCTTGTGGAATTGGCAAAGGGATATTTGGAAGCCCATAGAGGGCTACGGTGAAAAAGGAAATATCTTCCGTTCAAAACTGGAAAGAAGCTTTCTGAGAAACTGCTCTGTGTTCTGTTAATTCATCTCACAGAGTTACATCTTTCCCTTCAAGAAGCCTTTCGCTAAGGCTGTTCTTGTGGAATTGGCAAAGGGATATTTGGAAGCCCATAGAGGGCTACGGTGAAAAAGGAAATATCTTCCGTTCAAAACTGGAAAGAAGCTTTCTGAGAAACTGCTCTGTGTTCTGTTAATTCATCTCACAGAGTTACATCTTTCCCTTCAAGAAGCCTTTCGCTAAGGCTGTTCTTGTGGAATTGGCAAAGGGATATTTGGAAGCCCATAGAGGGCTACGGTGAAAAAGGAAATATCTTCCGTTCAAAACTGGAAAGAAGCTTTCTGAGAAACTGCTCTGTGTTCTGTTAATTCATCTCACAGAGTTACATCTTTCCCTTCAAGAAGCCTTTCGCTAAGGCTGTTCTTGTGGAATTGGCAAAGGGATATTTGGAAGCCCATAGAGGGCTACGGTGAAAAAGGAAATATCTTCCGTTCAAAACTGGAAAGAAGCTTTCTGAGAAACTGCTCTGTGTTCTGTTAATTCATCTCACAGAGTTACATCTTTCCCTTCAAGAAGCCTTTCGCTAAGGCTGTTCTTGTGGAATTGGCAAAGGGATATTTGGAAGCCCATAGAGGGCTATGGTGAAAAAGGAAATATCTTCCGTTCAAAACTGGAAAGAAGCTTTCTGAGAAACTGCTCTGTGTTCTGTTAATTCATCTCACAGAGTTACATCTTTCCCTTCAAGAAGCCTTTCGCTAAGGCTGTTCTTGTGGAATTGGCAAAGGGATATTTGGAAGCCCATAGAGGGCTATGGTGAAAAAGGAAATATCTTCCGTTCAAAACTGGAAAGAAGCTTTCTGAGAAACTGCTCTGTGTTCTGTTAATTCATCTCACAGAGTTACATCTTTCCCTTCAAGAAGCCTTTCGCTAAGGCTGTTCTTGTGGAATTGGCAAAGGGATATTTGGAAGCCCATAGAGGGCTACGGTGAAAAAGGAAATATCTTCCGTTCAAAACTGGAAAGAAGCTTTCTGAGAAACTGCTCTGTGTTCTGTTAATTCATCTCACAGAGTTACATCTTTCCCTTCAAGAAGCCTTTCGCTAAGGCTGTTCTTGTGGAATTGGCAAAGGGATATTTGGAAGCCCATAGAGGGCTATGGTGAAAAAGGAAATATCTTCCGTTCAAAACTGGAAAGAAGCTTTCTGAGAAACTGCTCTGTGTTCTGTTAATTCATCTCACAGAGTTACATCTTTCCCTTCAAGAAGCCTTTCGCTAAGGCTGTTCTTGTGGAATTGGCAAAGGGATATTTGGAAGCCCATAGAGGGCTATGGTGAAAAAGGAAATATCTTCCGTTCAAAACTGGAAAGAAGCTTTCTGAGAAACTGCTCTGTGTTCTGTTAATTCATCTCACAGAGTTACATCTTTCCCTTCAAGAAGCCTTTCGCTAAGGCTGTTCTTGTGGAATTGGCAAAGGGATATTTGGAAGCCCATAGAGGGCTATGGTGAAAAAGGAAATATCTTCCGTTCAAAACTGGAAAGAAGCTTTCTGAGAAACTGCTCTGTGTTCTGTTAATTCATCTCACAGAGTTACATCTTTCCCTTCAAGAAGCCTTTCGCTAAGGCTGTTCTTGTGGAATTGGCAAAGGGATATTTGGAAGCCCATAGAGGGCTATGGTGAAAAAGGAAATATCTTCCGTTCAAAACTGGAAAGAAGCTTTCTGAGAAACTGCTCTGTGTTCTGTTAATTCATCTCACAGAGTTACATCTTTCCCTTCAAGAAGCCTTTCGCTAAGGCTGTTCTTGTGGAATTGGCAAAGGGATATTTGGAAGCCCATAGAGGGCTATGGTGAAAAAGGAAATATCTTCCGTTCAAAACTGGAAAGAAGCTTTCTGAGAAACTGCTCTGTGTTCTGTTAATTCATCTCACAGAGTTACATCTTTCCCTTCAAGAAGCCTTTCGCTAAGGCTGTTCTTGTGGAATTGGCAAAGGGATATTTGGAAGCCCATAGAGGGCTACGGTGAAAAAGGAAATATCTTCCGTTCAAAACTGGAAAGAAGCTTTCTGAGAAACTGCTCTGTGTTCTGTTAATTCATCTCACAGAGTTACATCTTTCCCTTCAAGAAGCCTTTCGCTAAGGCTGTTCTTGTGGAATTGGCAAAGGGATATTTGGAAGCCCATAGAGGGCTATGGTGAAAAAGGAAATATCTTCCGTTCAAAACTGGAAAGAAGCTTTCTGAGAAACTGCTCTGTGTTCTGTTAACTCATCTCACAGAGTTAAATCTTTCCCTTCAAGAAGCCTTTCGCTAAGGCTGTTCTTGTGGAATTGGCAAAGGGATATTTGGAAGCCCATAGAGGGCTATGGTGAAAAAGGAAATATCTTCCGTTCAAAACTGGAAAGAAGCTTTCTGAGAAACTGCTCTGTGTTCTGTTAATTCATCTCACAGAGTTACATCTTTCCCTTCAAGAAGCCTTTCGCTAAGGCTGTTCTTGTGGAATTGGCAAAGGGATATTTGGAAGCCCATAGAGGGCTATGGTGAAAAAGGAAATATCTTCCGTTCAAAACTGGAAAGAAGCTTTCTGAGAAACTGCTCTGTGTTCTGTTAATTCATCTCACAGAGTTACATCTTTCCCTTCAAGAAGCCTTTCGCTAAGGCTGTTCTTGTGGAATTGGCAAAGGGATATTTGGAAGCCCATAGAGGGCTATGGTGAAAAAGGAAATATCTTCCGTTCAAAACTGGAAAGAAGCTTTCTGAGAAACTGCTCTGTGTTCTGTTAATTCATCTCACAGAGTTACATCTTTCCCTTCAAGAAGCCTTTCGCTAAGGCTGTTCTTGTGGAGTTGGCAAAGGGATATTTGGAAGCCCATAGAGGGCTATGGTGAAAAAGGAAATATCTTCCGTTCAAAACTGGAAAGAAGCTTTCTGAGAAACTGCTCTGTGTTCTGTTAATTCATCTCACAGAGTTACATCTTTCCCTTCAAGAAGCCTTTCGCTAAGGCTGTTCTTGTGGAATTGGCAAAGGGATATTTGGAAGCCCATAGAGGGCTATGGTGAAAAAGGAAATATCTTCCGTTCAAAACTGGAAAGAAGCTTTCTGAGAAACTGCTCTGTGTTCTGTTAATTCATCTCACAGAGTTACATCTTTCCCTTCAAGAAGCCTTTCGCTAAGGCTGTTCTTGTGGAATTGGCAAAGGGATATTTGGAAGCCCATAGAGGGCTACGGTGAAAAAGGAAATATCTTCCGTTCAAAACTGGAAAGAAGCTTTCTGAGAAACTGCTCTGTGTTCTGTTAATTCATCTCACAGAGTTACATCTTTCCCTTCAAGAAGCCTTTCGCTAAGGCTGTTCTTGTGGAATTGGCAAAGGGATATTTGGAAGCCCATAGAGGGCTACGGTGAAAAAGGAAATATCTTCCGTTCAAAACTGGAAAGAAGCTTTCTGAGAAACTGCTCTGTGTTCTGTTAATTCATCTCACAGAGTTACATCTTTCCCTTCAAGAAGCCTTTCGCTAAGGCTGTTCTTGTGGAATTGGCAAAGGGATATTTGGAAGCCCATAGAGGGCTACGGTGAAAAAGGAAATATCTTCCGTTCAAAACTGGAAAGAAGCTTTCTGAGAAACTGCTCTGTGTTCTGTTAATTCATCTCACAGAGTTACATCTTTCCCTTCAAGAAGCCTTTCGCTAAGGCTGTTCTTGTGGAATTGGCAAAGGGATATTTGGAAGCCCATAGAGGGCTACGGTGAAAAAGGAAATATCTTCCGTTCAAAACTGGAAAGAAGCTTTCTGAGAAACTGCTCTGTGTTCTGTTAATTCATCTCACAGAGTTACATCTTTCCCTTCAAGAAGCCTTTCGCTAAGGCTGTTCTTGTGGAATTGGCAAAGGGATATTTGGAAGCCCATAGAGGGCTATGGTGAAAAAGGAAATATCTTCCGTTCAAAACTGGAAAGAAGCTTTCTGAGAAACTGCTCTGTGTTCTGTTAATTCATCTCACAGAGTTACATCTTTCCCTTCAAGAAGCCTTTCGCTAAGGCTGTTCTTGTGGAATTGGCAAAGGGATATTTGGAAGCCCATAGAGGGCTATGGTGAAAAAGGAAATATCTTCCGTTCAAAACTGGAAAGAAGCTTTCTGAGAAACTGCTCTGTGTCCTGTTAATTCATCTCACAGAGTTACATCTTTCCCTTCAAGAAGCCTTTCGCTAAGGCTGTTCTTGTGGAATTGGCAAAGGGATATTTGGAAGCCCATAGAGGGCTACGGTGAAAAAGGAAATATCTTCCGTTCAAAACTGGAAAGAAGCTTTCTGAGAAACTGCTCTGTGTTCTGTTAATTCATCTCACAGAGTTACATCTTTCCCTTCAAGAAGCCTTTCGCTAAGGCTGTTCTTGTGGAATTGGCAAAGGGATATTTGGAAGCCCATAGAGGGCTATGGTGAAAAAGGAAATATCTTCCGTTCAAAACTGGAAAGAAGCTTTCTGAGAAACTGCTCTGTGTTCTGTTAATTCATCTCACAGAGTTACATCTTTCCCTTCAAGAAGCCTTTCGCTAAGGCTGTTCTTGTGGAATTGGCAAAGGGATATTTGGAAGCCCATAGAGGGCTATGGTGAAAAAGGAAATATCTTCCGTTCAAAACTGGAAAGAAGCTTTCTGAGAAACTGCTCTGTGTTCTGTTAATTCATCTCACAGAGTTACATCTTTCCCTTCAAGAAGCCTTTCGCTAAGGCTGTTCTTGTGGAATTGGCAAAGGGATATTTGGAAGCCCATAGAGGGCTATGGTGAAAAAGGAAATATCTTCCGTTCAAAACTGGAAAGAAGCTTTCTGAGAAACTGCTCTGTGTTCTGTTAATTCATCTCACAGAGTTACATCTTTCCCTTCAAGAAGCCTTTCGCTAAGGCTGTTCTTGTGGAATTGGCAAAGGGATATTTGGAAGCCCATAGAGGGCTATGGTGAAAAAGGAAATATCTTCCGTTCAAAACTGGAAAGAAGCTTTCTGAGAAACTGCTCTGTGTTCTGTTAATTCATCTCACAGAGTTACATCTTTCCCTTCAAGAAGCCTTTCGCTAAGGCTGTTCTTGTGGAATTGGCAAAGGGATATTTGGAAGCCCATAGAGGGCTACGGTGAAAAAGGAAATATCTTCCGTTCAAAACTGGAAAGAAGCTTTCTGAGAAACTGCTCTGTGTTCTGTTAATTCATCTCACAGAGTTACATCTTTCCCTTCAAGAAGCCTTTCGCTAAGGCTGTTCTTGTGGAATTGGCAAAGGGATATTTGGAAGCCCATAGAGGGCTATGGTGAAAAAGGAAATATCTTCCGTTCAAAACTGGAAAGAAGCTTTCTGAGAAACTGCTCTGTGTTCTGTTAATTCATCTCACAGAGTTACATCTTTCCCTTCAAGAAGCCTTTCGCTAAGGCTGTTCTTGTGGAATTGGCAAAGGGATATTTGGAAGCCCATAGAGGGCTATGGTGAAAAAGGAAATATCTTCCGTTCAAAACTGGAAAGAAGCTTTCTGAGAAACTGCTCTGTGTTCTGTTAATTCATCTCACAGAGTTACATCTTTCCCTTCAAGAAGCCTTTCGCTAAGGCTGTTCTTGTGGAATTGGCAAAGGGATATTTGGAAGCCCATAGAGGGCTATGGTGAAAAAGGAAATATCTTCCGTTCAAAACTGGAAAGAAGCTTTCTGAGAAACTGCTCTGTGTTCTGTTAATTCATCTCACAGAGTTACATCTTTCCCTTCAAGAAGCCTTTCGCTAAGGCTGTTCTTGTGGAATTGGCAAAGGGATATTTGGAAGCCCATAGAGGGCTATGGTGAAAAAGGAAATATCTTCCGTTCAAAACTGGAAAGAAGCTTTCTGAGAAACTGCTCTGTGTTCTGTTAATTCATCTCACAGAGTTACATCTTTCCCTTCAAGAAACCTTTCGCTAAGGCTGTTCTTGTGGAATTGGCAAAGGGATATTTGGAAGCCCATAGAGGGCTATGGTGAAAAAGGAAATATCTTCCGTTCAAAACTGGAAAGAAGCTTTCTGAGAAACTGCTCTGTGTTCTGTTAATTCATCTCACAGAGTTACATCTTTCCCTTCAAGAAGCCTTTCGCTAAGGCTGTTCTTGTGGAATTGGCAAAGGGATATTTGGAAGCCCATAGAGGGCTATGGTGAAAAAGGAAATATCTTCCGTTCAAAACTGGAAAGAAGCTTTCTGAGAAACTGCTCTGTGTTCTGTTAATTCATCTCACAGAGTTACATCTTTCCCTTCAAGAAGCCTTTCGCTAAGGCTGTTCTTGTGGAGTTGGCAAAGGGATATTTGGAAGCCCATAGAGGGCTATGGTGAAAAAGGAAATATCTTCCGTTCAAAACTGGAAAGAAGCTTTCTGAGAAACTGCTCTGTGTTCTGTTAATTCATCTCACAGAGTTACATCTTTCCCTTCAAGAAGCCTTTCGCTAAGGCTGTTCTTGTGGAATTGGCAAAGGGATATTTGGAAGCCCATAGAGGGCTACGGTGAAAAAGGAAATATCTTCCGTTCAAAACTGGAAAGAAGCTTTCTGAGAAACTGCTCTGTGTTCTGTTAATTCATCTCACAGAGTTACATCTTTCCCTTCAAGAAGCCTTTCGCTAAGGCTGTTCTTGTGGAATTGGCAAAGGGATATTTGGAAGCCCATAGAGGGCTACGGTGAAAAAGGAAATATCTTCCGTTCAAAACTGGAAAGAAGCTTTCTGAGAAACTGCTCTGTGTTCTGTTAATTCATCTCACAGAGTTACATCTTTCCCTTCAAGAAGCCTTTCGCTAAGGCTGTTCTTGTGGAATTGGCAAAGGGATATTTGGAAGCCCATAGAGGGCTACGGTGAAAAAGGAAATATCTTCCGTTCAAAACTGGAAAGAAGCTTTCTGAGAAACTGCTCTGTGTTCTGTTAATTCATCTCACAGAGTTACATCTTTCCCTTCAAGAAGCCTTTCGCTAAGGCTGTTCTTGTGGAATTGGCAAAGGGATATTTGGAAGCCCATAGAGGGCTACGGTGAAAAAGGAAATATCTTCCGTTCAAAACTGGAAAGAAGCTTTCTGAGAAACTGCTCTGTGTTCTGTTAATTCATCTCACAGAGTTACATCTTTCCCTTCAAGAAGCCTTTCGCTAAGGCTGTTCTTGTGGAATTGGCAAAGGGATATTTGGAAGCCCATAGAGGGCTATGGTGAAAAAGGAAATATCTTCCGTTCAAAACTGGAAAGAAGCTTTCTGAGAAACTGCTCTGTGTTCTGTTAATTCATCTCACAGAGTTACATCTTTCCCTTCAAGAAGCCTTTCGCTAAGGCTGTTCTTGTGGAATTGGCAAAGGGATATTTGGAAGCCCATAGAGGGCTATGGTGAAAAAGGAAATATCTTCCGTTCAAAACTGGAAAGAAGCTTTCTGAGAAACTGCTCTGTGTTCTGTTAATTCATCTCACAGAGTTACATCTTTCCCTTCAAGAAGCCTTTCGCTAAGGCTGTTCTTGTGGAATTGGCAAAGGGATATTTGGAAGCCCATAGAGGGCTACGGTGAAAAAGGAAATATCTTCCGTTCAAAACTGGAAAGAAGCTTTCTGAGAAACTGCTCTGTGTTCTGTTAATTCATCTCACAGAGTTACATCTTTCCCTTCAAGAAGCCTTTCGCTAAGGCTGTTCTTGTGGAATTGGCAAAGGGATATTTGGAAGCCCATAGAGGGCTATGGTGAAAAAGGAAATATCTTCCGTTCAAAACTGGAAAGAAGCTTTCTGAGAAACTGCTCTGTGTTCTGTTAATTCATCTCACAGAGTTACATCTTTCCCTTCAAGAAGCCTTTCGCTAAGGCTGTTCTTGTGGAATTGGCAAAGGGATATTTGGAAGCCCATAGAGGGCTATGGTGAAAAAGGAAATATCTTCCGTTCAAAACTGGAAAGAAGCTTTCTGAGAAACTGCTCTGTGTTCTGTTAATTCATCTCACAGAGTTACATCTTTCCCTTCAAGAAGCCTTTCGCTAAGGCTGTTCTTGTGGAATTGGCAAAGGGATATTTGGAAGCCCATAGAGGGCTATGGTGAAAAAGGAAATATCTTCCGTTCAAAACTGGAAAGAAGCTTTCTGAGAAACTGCTCTGTGTTCTGTTAATTCATCTCACAGAGTTACATCTTTCCCTTCAAGAAGCCTTTCGCTAAGGCTGTTCTTGTGGAATTGGCAAAGGGATATTTGGAAGCCCATAGAGGGCTATGGTGAAAAAGGAAATATCTTCCGTTCAAAACTGGAAAGAAGCTTTCTGAGAAACTGCTCTGTGTTCTGTTAATTCATCTCACAGAGTTACATCTTTCCCTTCAAGAAGCCTTTCGCTAAGGCTGTTCTTGTGGAATTGGCAAAGGGATATTTGGAAGCCCATAGAGGGCTATGGTGAAAAAGGAAATATCTTCCGTTCAAAACTGGAAAGAAGCTTTCTGAGAAACTGCTCTGTGTTCTGTTAATTCATCTCACAGAGTTACATCTTTCCCTTCAAGAAGCCTTTCGCTAAGGCTGTTCTTGTGGAATTGGCAAAGGGATATTTGGAAGCCCATAGAGGGCTATGGTGAAAAAGGAAATATCTTCCGTTCAAAACTGGAAAGAAGCTTTCTGAGAAACTGCTCTGTGTTCTGTTAATTCATCTCACAGAGTTACATCTTTCCCTTCAAGAAGCCTTTCGCTAAGGCTGTTCTTGTGGAATTGGCAAAGGGATATTTGGAAGCCCATAGAGGGCTATGGTGAAAAAGGAAATATCTTCCGTTCAAAACTGGAAAGAAGCTTTCTGAGAAACTGCTCTGTGTTCTGTTAATTCATCTCACAGAGTTACATCTTTCCCTTCAAGAAGCCTTTCGCTAAGGCTGTTCTTGTGGAATTGGCAAAGGGATATTTGGAAGCCCATAGAGGGCTATGGTGAAAAAGGAAATATCTTCCGTTCAAAACTGGAAAGAAGCTTTCTGAGAAACTGCTCTGTGTTCTGTTAATTCATCTCACAGAGTTACATCTTTCCCTTCAAGAAGCCTTTCGCTAAGGCTGTTCTTGTGGAATTGGCAAAGGGATATTTGGAAGCCCATAGAGGGCTACGGTGAAAAAGGAAATATCTTCCGTTCAAAACTGGAAAGAAGCTTTCTGAGAAACTGCTCTGTGTTCTGTTAATTCATCTCACAGAGTTACATCTTTCCCTTCAAGAAGCCTTTCGCTAAGGCTGTTCTTGTGGAATTGGCAAAGGGATATTTGGAAGCCCATAGAGGGCTATGGTGAAAAAGGAAATATCTTCCGTTCAAAACTGGAAAGAAGCTTTCTGAGAAACTGCTCTGTGTTCTGTTAATTCATCTCACAGAGTTACATCTTTCCCTTCAAGAAGCCTTTCGCTAAGGCTGTTCTTGTGGAATTGGCAAAGGGATATTTGGAAGCCCATAGAGGGCTATGGTGAAAAAGGAAATATCTTCCGTTCAAAACTGGAAAGAAGCTTTCTGAGAAACTGCTCTGTGTTCTGTTAATTCATCTCACAGAGTTACATCTTTCCCTTCAAGAAGCCTTTCGCTAAGGCTGTTCTTGTGGAATTGGCAAAGGGATATTTGGAAGCCCATAGAGGGCTATGGTGAAAAAGGAAATATCTTCCGTTCAAAACTGGAAAGAAGCTTTCTGAGAAACTGCTCTGTGTTCTGTTAATTCATCTCACAGAGTTACATCTTTCCCTTCAAGAAGCCTTTCGCTAAGGCTGTTCTTGTGGAATTGGCAAAGGGATATTTGGAAGCCCATAGAGGGCTATGGTGAAAAAGGAAATATCTTCCGTTCAAAACTGGAAAGAAGCTTTCTGAGAAACTGCTCTGTGTTCTGTTAATTCATCTCACAGAGTTACATCTTTCCCTTCAAGAAGCCTTTCGCTAAGGCTGTTCTTGTGGAATTGGCAAAGGGATATTTGGAAGCCCATAGAGGGCTATGGTGAAAAAGGAAATATCTTCCGTTCAAAACTGGAAAGAAGCTTTCTGAGAAACTGCTCTGTGTTCTGTTAATTCATCTCACAGAGTTACATCTTTCCCTTCAAGAAGCCTTTGGCTAAGGCTGTTCTTCTGGAATTGGCAAAGGGATATTTGGAAGCCCATAGAGGGCTATGGTGAAAAAGGAAATATCTTCCGTTCAAAACTGGAAAGAAGCTTTCTGAGAAACTGCTCTGTGTTCTGTTAATTCATCTCACAGAGTTACATCTTTCCCTTCAAGAAGCCTTTCGCTAAGGCTGTTCTTGTGGAATTGGCAAAGGGATATTTGGAAGCCCATAGAGGGCTATGGTGAAAAAGGAAATATCTTCCGTTCAAAACTGGAAAGAAGCTTTCTGAGAAACTGCTCTGTGTTCTGTTAATTCATCTCACAGAGTTACATCTTTCCCTTCAAGAAGCCTTTCGCTAAGGCTGTTCTTCTGGAATTGGCAAAGGGATATTTGGAAGCCCATAGAGGGCTATGGTGAAAAAGGAAATATCTTCCGTTCAAAACTGGAAAGAAGCTTTCTGAGAAACTGCTCTGTGTTCTGTTAATTCATCTCACAGAGTTACATCTTTCCCTTCAAGAAGCCTTTCGCTAAGGCTGTTCTTGTGGAATTGGCAAAGGGATATTTGGAAGCCCATAGAGGGCTATGGTGAAAAAGGAAATATCTTCCGTTCAAAACTGGAAAGAAGCTTTCTGAGAAACTGCTCTGTGTTCTGTTAATTCATCTCACAGAGTTACATCTTTCCCTTCAAGAAGCCTTTCGCTAAGGCTGTTCTTGTGGAATTGGCAAAGGGATATTTGGAAGCCCATAGAGGGCTACGGTGAAAAAGGAAATATCTTCCGTTCAAAACTGGAAAGAAGCTTTCTGAGAAACTGCTCTGTGTTCTGTTAAGTCATCTCACAGAGTTACATCTTTCCCTTCAAGAAGCCTTTCGCTAAGGCTGTTCTTGTGGAATTGGCAAAGGGATATTTGGAAGCCCATAGAGGGCTATGGTGAAAAAGGAAATATCTTCCGTTCAAAACTGGAAAGAAGCTTTCTGAGAAACTGCTCTGTGTTCTGTTAATTCATCTCACAGAGTTACATCTTTCCCTTCAAGAAGCCTTTCGCTAAGGCTGTTCTTGTGGAATTGGCAAAGGGATATTTGGAAGCCCATAGAGGGCTATGGTGAAAAAGGAAATATCTTCCGTTCAAAACTGGAAAGAAGCTTTCTGAGAAACTGCTCTGTGTTCTGTTAATTCATCTCACAGAGTTACATCTTTCCCTTCAAGAAGCCTTTCGCTAAGGCTGTTCTTGTGGAATTGGCAAAGGGATATTTGGAAGCCCATAGAGGGCTATGGTGAAAAAGGAAATATCTTCCGTTCAAAACTGGAAAGAAGCTTTCTGAGAAACTGCTCTGTGTTCTGTTAATTCATCTCACAGAGTTACATCTTTCCCTTCAAGAAGCCTTTCGCTAAGGCTGTTCTTGTGGAATTGGCAAAGGGATATTTGGAAGCCCATAGAGGGCTATGGTGAAAAAGGAAATATCTTCCGTTCAAAACTGGAAAGAAGCTTTCTGAGAAACTGCTCTGTGTTCTGTTAATTCATCTCACAGAGTTACATCTTTCCCTTCAAGAAGCCTTTCGCTAAGGCTGTTCTTGTGGAATTGGCAAAGGGATATTTGGAAGCCCATAGAGGGCTATGGTGAAAAAGGAAATATCTTCCGTTCAAAACTGGAAAGAAGCTTTCTGAGAAACTGCTCTGTGTTCTGTTAATTCATCTCACAGAGTTACATCTTTCCCTTCAAGAAGCCTTTCGCTAAGGCTGTTCTTGTGGAATTGGCAAAGGGATATTTGGAAGCCCATAGAGGGCTATGGTGAAAAAGGAAATATCTTCCGTTCAAAACTGGAAAGAAGCTTTCTGAGAAACTGCTCTGTGTTCTGTTAATTCATCTCACAGAGTTACATCTTTCCCTTCAAGAAGCCTTTCGCTAAGGCTGTTCTTCTGGAATTGGCAAAGGGATATTTGGAAGCCCATAGAGGGCTATGGTGAAAAAGGAAATATCTTCCGTTCAAAACTGGAAAGAAGCTTTCTGAGAAACTGCTCTGTGTTCTGTTAATTCATCTCACAGAGTTACATCTTTCCCTTCAAGAAGCCTTTCGCTAAGGCTGTTCTTTGGAATTGGCAAAGGGATATTTGGAAGCCCATAGAGGGCTATGGTGAAAAAGGAAATATCTTCCGTTCAAAACTGGAAAGAAGCTTTCTGAGAAAACTGCTCTGTGTTCTGTTAATTCATCTCACAGAGTTACATCTTTCCCTTCAAGAAGCCTTTCGCTAAGGCTGTTCTTGTGGAATTGGCAAAGGGATATTTGGAAGCCCATAGAGGGCTACGGTGAAAAAGGAAATATCTTCCGTTCAAAACTGGAAAGAAGCTTTCTGAGAAACTGCTCTGTGTTCTGTTAATTCATCTCACAGAGTTACATCTTTCCCTTCAAGAAGCCTTTCGCTAAGGCTGTTCTTGTGGAATTGGCAAAGGGATATTTGGAAGCCCATAGAGGGCTATGGTGAAAAAGGAAATATCTTCCGTTCAAAACTGGAAAGAAGCTTTCTGAGAAACTGCTCTGTGTTCTGTTAATTCATCTCACAGAGTTAAATCTTTCCCTTCAAGAAGCCTTTCGCTAAGGCTGTTCTTGTGGAATTGGCAAAGGGATATTTGGAAGCCCATAGAGGGCTATGGTGAAAAAGGAAATATCTTCCGTTCAAAACTGGAAAGAAGCTTTCTGAGAAACTGCTCTGTGTTCTGTTAATTCATCTCACAGAGTTACATCTTTCCCTTCAAGAAGCCTTTCGCTAAGGCTGTTCTTGTGGAATTGGCAAAGGGATATTTGGAAACCCATAGAGGGCTATGGTGAAAAAGGAATATCTTCCGTTCAAAACTGGAAAGAAGCTTTCTGAGAAACTGCTCTGTGTTCTGTTAATTCATCTCACAGAGTTACATCTTTCCCTTCAAGAAGCCTTTCGCTAAGGCTGTTCTTGTGGAATTGGCAAAGGGATATTTGGAAACCCATAGAGGGCTATGGTGAAAAAGGAATATCTTCCGTTCAAAACTGGAAAGAAGCT
>NW_027327040.1:0-23388 GCF_047675955.1 Chlorocebus sabaeus | reverse complement strand
GACTGGTTCAATGCGGTTTTGACCGGCAAAACCGGCTTAAGCCACTGAAAACCGGTTTTACCCATTCTGGAGTGGTTTGAGCCGGTCAACACCAGTTTCAGCCGGCCAAAACCGGATTGAGGCAGTCAAAACAGGTTTGAACCGCTCTGGTCTGGTTTGCGCCAGTCAAAACCGGCTCAGGTCGGTCAAAACCGGTTTTAGCCGTTCTGGTCTGGTTTGCACCTATCAAAACCGGTTTGTGGCCCAGTTTTAGGCGTTCTGGGCCTGTCTGGTCCAGTTTGATCTGATTTTAGCCGGTCTTGGCCGGTCTGACTCGGTTTGATCCGGTCTCATCCAGTCAAAACCGGTTGTAGCTGATAAAAACCGGTTTCAGCCGGTCTGGTGTGGTTTGAGCAGGTCAAAACCGGTTTGAGCCGGTCAAAACCGGTTTTGGCCGGTCTGGTCAGTGAAAACCTGTTTTTAGCCGGTCTGAAGTGGTTTGAGCCGGTCAAAACCAGATTGAGCCATTCAAAACCGGTTTGAACCGGTCTGGTCTGGTTTGAGCCGGTTAAAACCAATTTCAGCCAGTCTGGCCCAGTTTTAGCCAGTCTGGGCCAGTCTGGTCCGGTTTGATCCGGTTTAAGCCGGTCTGGGCCTGTCTGGTCCGATTTGATACTGTGTGAGCTGGTCTGGTTCGGTTTGATCCGGTGTCATCTGGTAAAAACCGGTTTGAGCCGCTCTGGTCTGGTTTGAGCCGTTGTCATCTGGCTCAGGCTGGTCAAAACCGGTTGGGGCAGGTCTGGTCTGGTTTCAGCTGGTCAAAACCGCTTTGTGGCCTGCTTTCAGCCGGTCTGGACCGGTCTGGTATTTTTTGATCCGCTTTCAGCTCATCTGGGCCGTTCGAGTCTGGTTTGATCCGGTCAAAACCGCTTTGAGCTGGTCAAAACCGGTTTGAGCCGGTCTGGTCTGGTTTGAACCGTTCAAAACCGGTTTGTGGCCCAGTTTTAGGCAGTTTGGGTCGGTCGGGTATGGTTTGATCTGATATTAGCCGGTCTGGGCCGGTCTGTTTCGGTTGGATACGATCTCATCTGGTCAAACCCGGTTTTAGCCGGTCAAAACCGGTTTCAGCCAGTCTGGGTCAGTCTGCTCCGATTTGATCCTGTTTCAGCTGGTCTGGGCCGGTCGAGTCCGGTTTGATTCGGGCAAAACCGCTTTCATCCTGTCAAAACCGGTTTGAGCCGGTCAAAACCGGTTTGAGCGGGTCTGGTCTGGTTTGAGCCGGTCTGGTCTGGTTTGAGCTGGTCAAAACCGGTTTGAGCCGGTCTGGTCTGGTTTGAGCCGGTCTGGTCTGTTTTGAGCCGGTTTGGTCTGGTTGAAGCCAGTCAAAACCGATTCAAGCCTCTCTGAGCCGGTCTGGTCCGGTTTGATCCGGTCTAATCGGATCAAAACCGGTTTGAGCCAGTGAAAACCGGTTTTACCCGGTCTGGAGTGGTTTGAGCTGGTCAAAACCGGTTTCAGCCGGTCAAATCCGGATTGAGGCAGTCAAAACCGGTTTGAACCGGTATGGTCTTGTTTGAGCCGGTCAAAACCGGCTCAGGTCGATCAAAATCGGTTTGAGCCGGTCTGGCCTGGTTTGAACCGGTTAAAACCGGTTTGTGGCCCAGTTTTAGGCAGTCTGGGCCGGTATGATTTGGTTTGATCCGGTCTCGTCCGGTCAAACCGGGTTTTAGACGGTCAAAACCGGTTTCAGCCGGTCTGGTTTGGTTTGAGCCGGTCAAAACCGGTTTGAGCCGGTCAAAACCGTTTTTGAGCCGTTCAAAACCGGTTTGTGATGGTCAAAAACGTATTGAACTGGTCTGTTCTGGTTTGAGCTGGTCTAATCAGGTGAAAACCGCTTTAAGCCGGTAAAAACCGGTTTTACCCTGTCTGGAGTGGTTTCAGCCGGTCAAAACCGGTTTCAGCAGGTCCAAACCGGATTGAGGCAGTCAAAACTGGTTTGAACCGGTATGGTCTTGTTTGAGCCAGTCAAAACCGGCTCAGTTAGGTTAAAACCGGTTTGAGCCGGTCTGGTCTGGTTTGCACCAGTCAAAACCGGTTTGTGGCCCAGTTTTAGGCGGTCTGTGACGGTCTGGTCCGGTTGGATCCGATTTTAGCTGGTCTTGACCTCTCTGCTTCATTTGAATACGGTCTCATCCGGTCAAAACCGATTTCAGCCGGTCTGGTGTGGTTTGAGCTGGTCAAAACCTGTTCGAGCCGTTCAAAACCAGTTTGTGCTGGTCAAAACCGCATTGAACCGGTCTGGTCTGGTTTAAACTGGTCTAATCAGGTCAAAACCGCTTTAAGCCGGTAAAAACCGGTTTTACCCTGTCTGGAGTGGTTTGAGCCGGTCAAAACCGGTTTCAGCAGGTCCAAACCGGATTGAGGCAGTCAAAACTGGTTTGAACCGGTATGGTCTTGTTTGAGCCAGTCAAAACCGGCTCAGTTAGGTTAAAACCGGTTTGAGCCGGTCTGGTCTGGTTTGCACCAGTCAAAACCGGTTTGTGGCCCAGTTTTAGGCGGTCTGTGACGGTCTGGTCCGGTTGTATCCGATTTTAGCTGGTCTTGACCTCTCTGCTTCGTTTGAATACGGTCTCATCCGGTCAAAACCGATTTCAGCCGGTCTGGTGTGGTTTGAGCTGGTCAAAACCTGTTCGAGCCGTTCAAAACCAGTTTGTGCTGGTCAAAACCGCATTGAACCGGTCTGGTCTGGTTTAAACTGGTCTAATCAGGTCAAAACCGGTTTAAGCCGCTGAAAACCGGTTTTACCCGGCTGGAGTGGTTTGAGCCGGTCAAAACCGGTTTCAGCCGGTCAAAACCGGATTGAGGCAGTCAAAATGTGTTTGAACCGGTCTGGTGTGGTTTGCGCCGTGCAAAACCGGCGGAGGTCGGTCAAAACCGTTTTGAGCCGGTCTGGTCTGGTTTGCACCGGTCAAAACCGATTTGTGGCCCAGTTTTCGGTGGTCTGGGCCGTTCTGGTCCGGTTTGATCCGATTATAGCCGGTCAGGGCCGGTCTGATTCAGTTTGATCTGGTTGCATCCGGACAAAACCGGTTTTAGCCGGTCAAATCCGGTTTCAGCCGTTCTGGTGTGGTTTGAGCAGTTCAAAACCGGTTTGAGTCTGTCAAAACCGGTTTGACCCGGTCTAATCAGGTCAAAACCGGTTTGGGCCGTTGAAAACCGGTTTTATCCGGTCTGGAGTGGTTTCAGCTGGTCAAAACCGGTTTGAGCCGGTCAAAACCGGATTGGGCCAGTCAAAACCGATTTGAACCTGTTTGTTCTGGTTTGAGACGGTGAAAACCGGTTTGAGCCGGTCTGGCACGGTTTTAGTTGGTCTGTGCCGCTCTCGTCTGGTTTGATCCGGTTTCAGCTCGTCTGGGACTGTCTGAACCAGTTTGATCCGGTGTGAGCCAGTCTGGTCCGGTTTGATCCGTTGTCATCCGTTCAAAACCGGTTTGAGCCGCTCTGATCCGGATTGAGCCTGTCTGGTCTGGTTTGAGCCGGTCTAAACCGGCTCAGGCCAGTCAAAACCGGTTTGAGAGGGTCTGTTCTGGTTTGAGCCGGTCAAAACCGGTTTGTGGCCCGGTTTCAGCCGGTCTGGGCCAGTCTGCTCCGATTTGATCCCGTTTCAGCTGGTCTGGGCCGGTCGAGTCCGGTTTGAACCGCTCAAAACCGGTTTGAACCGGTGTGGTCTGGTTTGAGCCGGTCTGGTCTGGTTTGAGCTGGTCAAAACCGGTTTGAGCCAATCTGGACTGGTTTGCGCCGGTCTGGTCTGTTTTGAGCCGGTTTGGTCTGGTTGAAGCCAGTCAAAAGCGATTCGAGCCTCTCTGAGCCGGTCTAGTCCGGTTTGATCTGGTCTAATCGGATCAAAACCGGTTTGAGCCAGTGAAAACCGGTTTTACCCGGTCTGGAGTGGTTTGAGCCGGTCAAAACCGGTTTCAGCCGTTCAAATCCGGATTGAAGCAGTCAAAACCGGTTTGAACGGGTATGGTCTTGTTTGAGCCAATCAAAACCGGCTCAGGTCGATCAAAATCAGTTTGAGCCGGTCTGGCCTAGTTTGAACCGGTCAAAACCGGTTTGTGGCCCAGTTTTAGGCAGTCTGGGCCGGTCTGATTCGGTTTGATCCGGTCTCATCCGGTCACACCCGGTTTTAGACGGTCAAAACCTTTTTCAGCCAGTCTGGTATGGTTTGAGCCGGTCAAAACCGGTTTGAGCCGGTCGAAACCGATTTGAGCTGTTCAAAACCGGTTTGTGATGGTCAAAAACGTATTGAACTGGTCTGGTCTGGTTTGAGCTGGTCTAATCAGGTCAAAACCGCTTTAAGCCGGTAAAAAACCGGTTTTACCCGGTCTGGAGTGGTTTGAGCCGGTCAATACCCGTTTCAGCCGGTCCAAACGGGATTGAGGCAGTCAAAACCGGTTTGAACCGGTATGGTCTTGTTTGAGCCAGTCAAAACCAGCTCAGTTCGGTCAAAACCGTTTTGAGCCGGTCTGGTCTGGTTTGCAGCGGTCAAAACAGGTTTGTGGCCCAGTTTTAGGCGGTCTGTGACGGTCTGGTCCGGTTGGATCCGATTTTAGCTGGTCTTGACCTCTCTGCTTCGTTTGAATACGGTCTCATCCGGTCAAAATCGATTTCAGCAGGTCTGGTGTGGTTTGAGCAGGTCAAAACGGTTTGACCCGGTCAAAACCGATTTGAGCCGGTCTGGTCTGGTTTGAGCCGGTCTGCTCTGGTTTGAGCCGGTCAAAACCGTTTCGAGCCAATCAAAACCTGTTTGAGCCGGTTTGGTCTGGTTGAAGCCAGTCAAAACCGATTCGAGACTGTCTGAGCTGGTCTGGGCCGGTTTGATCTGGTATAATCAGGTCAAAACCGGTTTGGGCTGGTGAAAACCGGTTTTAGCCGGTCTGGAGAGGTTTGAGCTGGTCAAAACCGGTTTGAGCCGGTCAAAACCGGATTGAGCCGGTCTAAACCAGTTTGAACCTATCTGGTCTGGTTTGAGCCGGTCAAAGCCGATTTGAGCCGGTCTGGCCCGGTTTTAGGCGGTCTGTGCCACTCTCGTCTGGTTTGATCCAGTTTCAGGCGGTCTGGGCCTGTCTGGGCCAGTTCGATCCGGTGTGAGCCAGTCTGGTCCGGTTTGATCCGTTGTCATCCGGTCAAAACCGGTTTGAACCGCTCTGGTCCGGATTGAGCTGGTCTGGTCTGGTTTGAGCCGGTCTAAACCGGCTCAGGTCGGTCAAAACCGGTTTGAGCCGGTCTGGTCTGGTTTGAGCCAGTCAAAACCGGTTTGTGTCCCGGTTTCAGCCGGTCTGGGCCGGTCTGCTCCGGTTTGATCTGGTTTCAGCTGGTCTGGGTCGGTCGAGTCCGGTTTGATCCGCTCAAAACCGCTTTGAGCCGGTCAAAACTGGTTTGAGCCGGTGAAAACCGGCACAGGGCGGTCAAAATCGGTTTGAGCCCGTCTGGTCTGGTTTCAGCCGGTCAAAACCACTTTATGGCCCGCTTTCAGCTGGTCTGGGCTGGCCTCGTCCTGTTTGACCCGCTTTCAGCTGATCTGGGCCGGTAGAGTCTGGTTTGCTCCAGTCAAAACCGCTTTGAGCCAGTCAAAACCGTTTTGAGCCTGTCTGCTCTGGTTTGAGCTGGTCTGCTCTGGTTTGAGCCGGTCAAAACTGGTTTGCGCCGGTCAAAACCGGTTTGTGGCCAAGTTTTAGGCAGTCTGGACCGGTCTGATTCGGTTTGATCCGGTCTCATCCGGTCAAAACAGTTTTTAGCCAGTCGAAAACCGGTTTCAGCCGGTCTGGTGTGGTTTGAGCAGGTCAAAACGGGTTTGAGCCGGTCTGTTCTGGTTTGAGCCAGTCTGGTCTGGTTTGACTTGGTCAAAACCGGTTCGAGCCAGTCAAAACTGGATTCAGCCCGTTTGGTCTGGTTGAAGTCAGTCGAAACCAATTCGAGCCTGTCTGAGCCTGTCTGGTTCGGTTTGACCCGGTCTAATCAGGTCAAAACCGGATTGGGCTGTTGAAAACCTGTTTTCGCTGGTCTGGAGTGGTTTGAGCTGGTGAAAACCGGTTTCAGCCAATCAAAACCGGATTGAGCCAGTCAAAACCAGTTTGAACCTGTCTGGTCTGCTTTGAGCCGGTCAAAACCGGTTTGAGCCGGTCTGGCCAATTTTAGCCGGTCTGTGCCGCTCTCATCTGGATTGATCCGGTTTCAGCCGGTCTCAGCCTGTCTGGGCCAGTTTGATCCGGTGTGAGCCAGTCTGGTCCGGTTTGATCCATTGTCATCTGGTAAAAACCGGTTTGAGCCGTTCTGGTCTGGTTTGTGCCACTCTGGTCTGGTTTGAGACGTTCTAAACCGGCTCAGGCCAGTCAAAACAGGTTTGAGCCGATCTGGTCTGGTTTCAGCTGGACAAAACCGCTTTGTGGCCCGCTTTCTGCCGGTCTGGGCTGGTCTGGTCCTGTTTGATCCGGTCAGCTTGTCTGTGCTGGTCGAGTCTCGTTTGATCCGGTCAAAACCGCTTTGAGCTGGTCAAAACCGGTTTGAGCTGGTCTGGTCTGGTTTGAGCCAGTGAAAACCGGCTCAGGTCGGTCAAAACCGGTTTGAGCCAGTCTGGTCGGGTTTGAGCTGGTCTGGTCTGGTTTCAGCCGGTCAAAACCGCTTTGTGGCCCGCTTTCAGCTGGTCTGGCCCGGTCTGGTCCTGTTTGTTACGGTTTCAGCTTGTCTGTGCCGGTTGAGTCTCGTTTGATCCGCTCAAAACCGCTATGAGCCGGTCAAAACCGGTTTGAGCCGGTCTGGTCTGGTTTCAGCCTGTCAAAACCGCTCTGTGGCCTGCTTTCAGCCGCTTCTGGCCGGCCTGGTCCTGTTTGATCCGATTTCAGCTGATCTGGGCCAGTCGAGTCTGGTTTAATCTGGTCAAAACCGCTTTGAGCCGGTCAAAACCGGTTTGAGCCGGTCTGGTCTGGTTTGAACTGGTCAAAACCGGTTAGTGTCTCAGTTTTAGGCAGACTGGGCCGGTCGGGTATGGTGTGATCTGATTTTAGCCTGTCTGGGCCAGTCTGATTCAGTTTGATCCAGTCCCAACTGGTCAAACCTGATTTTAGCCGGTCAAAACAGGTTTCAGCCAGTCTGGTGTGGTTTGAGCCCGTCAAAACCGGATTGAGCCAGTCAAAACCGGTTTGAACCTGTCTGGTCTGGTTTGAGCCAGTCAAAACTGGTTTGAGCCGGTCTGGCCCGGTTTTAGCCGGTTTGTGCTGCTCTCGTCTGGTTTGATCCGGTTTCAGCCAGTCTGGGCCTGTCTGGGCCAGTTTGTTCCGGTGTGAGCCAGTCTGGTCCGGTTTGATCCGTTGTCATCCAGTCAAAACCGGTTTGAGCTGCTCTGGTCCAGATTGAGCCGGTCTGGTCTGGTTTGAGCTGGTCTAAACCGGCTCAGGCCCCTCAAAACCGGTTTGAGCCGGTCTGGTCTGGTTTGAGCCGGTCAAAACCGGTTTGTGTTTCGGTTTCAGCCGGTCTGGGCCGGTCTGCTCCCTTTTGATCTGGTTTCAGCTGGTCTGGGCTGGTCGAGTCCGGTTTGATCCGGTCAAAACCGCTTTGAGCCTGTCTGGTCTGGTTTGAAATGGTGAAAACCGGTTTGTGGCCCAGTTTTAGGCGGTGTGGGCCGGTCTGGTCTGGTTTGATCCGATTTTAGCCGATCTGGGCCGGTCTGATTCGTTTTTATCCTGTCTCATCCGGTCAAAACCGGTTTTAGCCGGTCAAAACCGTTTTCAGCCGGTCTGGTGTGGTTTGAGCAGGTCAAAACCGGTTTGACCCGGTCAAAACAGGATTGAGCCCTTCTGGTCTGGTTTGAGCCGGTCAAAACCGGTTCGAGCCGATCAAAACTGGTTTGAGCCGGTTTGGTCTGGTTGAAGCCTGTCAAAACCGATTAAAGCCTGTCTAAGCCAGTGTGGTCCGTTTTGACATGGTCTATTCAGATCAAAACCGGTTTGAGCTGGTGAAAACCGGTTTTTAGCGGTCTGGAGTGGTTTGAGCCGGTCAAAACGAGATTGAGCCATGAAAAACCGGTTTGAACCGTTCCGGTGTGGTTTCAGCCGGTCAAAACCGGTTTGAGCCGGTCTGGCCCGGTTTTAGCCAGTCTGGGCCAGTCTGGTCCGGTTTGATCCGGTTTCAGGCGGTCTGGGCCTGTCTGGTCTGGTTTGATCCGGTGTGGGCCAGTCTGGTCCGGATTGATCCGTTGTCATCCGGTCAAAACCGTTTTGAGCCAGTCAAAACCGGTTTGAGCCGGTTTGGTGTGGTTTGAACCGGTCAAAACCGGTTTCTGGCCCAGTTTAAGGCAGTCTGGGCAGGTCGGGTACGGTTTGATCCGATTTTAGCCTGTCTGGGCCAGTCTGATTCGGTTTGGTGAGCTTTGAGCAGTTCAAAACCGGTTTTAGCCGGTCAAAACCGGTTTCAGCCGGTCTGGTGAGGTTTGAGCAGTTCAAAACTGGTTCGACCCCGGTCAAAACAGGTTTGAGCTGGTCTGGTCTGGTTTGATCCAGTCGGTCTCATCTGGTCAAACCCGGTTTTAGCCGGTCAAAACCGGTTTCAGCTGGTCTGGTGTAGTTTGAGCTGGTCAAAACCAGTTCGAGATGTTCAAAACCGGTTTGTGCCAGTCAAAACCGCATTGAACCGGTCTGGTCTGGTTTGAGATGGTCTAATCAGGTCAAAACCGGTTTAAGCCGCTGAAAACCCGTTTTACCCGGTCTGGAGTGGTTTGAGCCGGTCAAAACCCGTTTCAGCCGGTCAAAACCGGATTGAGGGAGTCCAAACCGGTTTGATCCGGGCTGGTCTGGTTTGCGCCGGTCAAAACCGGCTCAGGTTGTCAAAACCGGTTTGAGCAGGTCTGGTCAGGTTTGCACCGGTCAAAACCGGTTTGTGGCCCAGTTTTAGGCTGTCTGGGCCGGTCTCGTCTGGTTTGATCCGATTTTAGCCGGTCTTGGCCGGTCTGATTGGGTTTGATCAGGTCTCATCCGGTCAAAACCGGTTTTAGCCGATCAACACGGGTTTCAGCCGGTCTGGTGTGGTTTGAGCAGGTCAAAACCGGTTTGAGCCGGTCAAATCAGGTTTGAGCCGGTCTGGTCTGGTTTGAGCTGGTCAAAACCGATTCGAGCTGGTCAAAACCGGATTGAGCCGTTTTGGTCTGGTTGAAGTCAGTCGAAACCAATACGAGCCTGTCTGAGCCGGTCTGTCCCGGTTTGACCCGGTCTAATCAGGTCAAAACTGGTTTGGGCCGTTGAAAACCGGTTTTAGCCTGTCTGGAGTGGTTTGAGCTGGTCAAAACTGGTTTGAGCCGGTCAAAACCTGATTGAGCCAGTCAAAACCGATTTGAACCTGTCTGGTCTGGTTTGAGTTGGTCAAAACCGGTTTTAGCCGGTCTGGCCCGGTGTTAGCTGGTCTGTGCCGCTCTCATCTGGTTTGATCTGGTTTCAGCCAGTCTGGGCCTGTCTGGTCCGGTTTGATCCGGTGTGGGCCAATCTGGTCCCGTTTGATCCGTTGTCATCCGATCAAAACCGGTTTGAGCCGCTCTGGTCCGGATTGAGCCTGTCTGTTCTGGTTTGAGCCGGTCTAAACTGACTCAGGCTGTTCAAAACAGGTTTGAGCCTTTGTGTTCTGGTTTGAGCCAGTCAAAACCGGTTTGTGTCCCGGTTTCAGTTGGTCTGGGCCGGTCTGCTCCGGTTTGATCCGGTTTCAGCTGGTCTGGGCTGCTTGAGTCCGGTTTGTTCCTTTCAAAACCGCATTGAGCCGGTCAAAACCGGTTTGAGCCAGTCTGGTCTGGTTTGAGCCGGTCTGCTCTGGTTTGAGGCGGTCAAAACCAGTTCGAGCCGGTCAAAACCGCTTTGAGCCGGTCTGTTCTGGTTTGTACCAGGCAAAACGGGTTTGTGGCCCAGTTTTAGGCGGTCTGGGCCGGTCTGCTCCGGTTTGATACGATTTTAGCCAGTCTGGGCCGGTCTGTTTCGGTTTGATCCGGTCTCATCCGGTCAAAACCGGTTTTAGCCGGTCAAAACCGGTTTCAGCCTGTGTGGTGTGGTTTGAGCAGTTCAAAACCGGTTTGACCCGGTCAAAACTGGTTTGAGCCGGTCTTGCCTGGTTTGAGGCACTCTGGTCTGGTTTGAGCCGGTCAACACCGGTTTGAGCCGGTCTGGACCGGTTTTAGCCAGTCTGGGCCGGTCTGGTGCGGTTTGATGCGGTTTCAGCCGGTCCGGGCCTGTCTGGTGCGGTTTGATCCGGTGTGAGCCGGTCTCGTCCGGTTTGATTCGTTGTCATCTGCTAAAACCGGTTTGAGCCGCTCTGCTCCGGTTTGAGCCGCTCTGCTGTGATTTGAGCCGTTCTAAACCGGCTCAGGCCAGTCAAAACCGGTTTGAGCTGGTCTGGTCTGGTTTCAGCCGGTCAAAACTGCTTTGTGGCCCGCTTTCAGCCGGTCTGGGCCGGTGTGGTAGTGTTTCATCCGGTTTCAGCTTGTCTGTGCCAGTCGAGACTGGTTTGATCTGATCAAAACGGCTTTGAGCCGGTCAAAACCGGTTTGAGCCGGTCTGGTCTGTTTTGAACCGGTGAAAACCGGATCAGGTCGGTCAAAGTCGGTTTGAGCCGGTCTGGTATGGTTTCATCCGGTCAAAACCGCTTTGTGGTCTGATTTCAGCCGGTCTGGGATGGCCTGGTCCTGTTTGATCTGCTTTCAACTGATCTGGACTGGTAGAGTCTGGTTTGGTCCGGTCAAAACCGCTTTGAGCCGGTCAAAACCGGTTTCAGCCGGTCAAAACCGGATTGAGGCAGTCAAAATCGGTTTGAACCGGTCTGGTCTGGTTTGCGCCGGTCAAAACCGGCTCAGGTGGGTCAAAACCGGTTTGAGGCGGTCTGGTCTGGTTTGCACCGGTCAAAACCGGTTTGTGGCCCAGTTTTAGGTGGTCTCTGCCGTTCTGTTCCGGTTTGATCCGATTATAGCCGGTCTAGGCCGGTCTGATTCAGTTTGATCTGGTTTCATCCGGACAAAACCGGTTTTAGCCAGTCAAAACCGGTTTCAGCCAGTCTGGTGTGGTTTGAGCAGGTCAAAACCGGTTTGAGTCTGTCAAAAACGGTTTGACCCGGTCTAATTAGGTCAAAACCGGTTTGGGCCGTTGAAAACCGGTTTTATCCGGTCTGGAGTGGTTTGAGCTGGTCAAAACCGGTTTCAGCCCGTCAAATCCGGATTGAAGCAGTCAAAACCGGTTTGAACGGGTATGGTCGTGTTTGAGCCAGTCAAAACCGGCTCAGGTCGATCAAAATCGGTTTGAGCCGGTCTGGCCTAGTTTGAACCGGTCACAACCGGTTTGTGGCCCAGTTTTAGGCAGTCTGGGCTGGTCTGATTCGGTTTGATCCGGTCTCGTCCGGTCAAACCCGGTTTTAGACGGTCAAAACCGGTTTCATCCAGTCTGGTATGTTTTGAGCCGGTCAAAACCGGTTTGAGCCGGTCAAAACCGATTTGAGCCGTTCAAAACCGATTTGTGATGGTCAAAAACGTATTGAACTAGTCTGGTCTGGTTTGAGCTGTTCTAATCTGGTCAAAACCGCTTTAAGCCGGTAAAAAACCGGTTTTACCCGGTCTGGAGTGGTTTGAGCCGGTCAAAACCGGTTTCAGCCGGTCCAAACCGGATTGAAGCAGTCAAAACCGGTTTGAACCGGTATGGTCTTGTTTGAGCCGGTCTAAACCAGCTCAGGTCGATCAAAATCGGTTTGAGCCGGTCTGGCATGGTTTGAACCGGTCAAAACCGGTTTGTGGCCCAGTTTTAAGCAGTCTGGGCCGGTCTGATTCGGTTGATCCGGTCTCGTCCGGTCAAATCCGGTTTTAGACGGTCAAAACCGGTTTCAGCCGGTCTGGTGGGGTTTGAGCCGGTCAAAACCGATTTGAGCCGTTCAAAACCGATTTGTGATGGTCAAAAACGTATTGAACTGGTCTGGTCTGGTTTGAGCTGGTCTAATCAGGTCAAAACCGCTTTAAGCCGGTAAAAACCGATTTTTACCCGGTCTGGAGTTGTTTGAGCCGGTAAAAACCGGTTTCAGCCGGTCAAAACCGGATTGAGGCAGTCAAAACCGGTTTGAACCGGTATGGTCTTGTTTGAGCCAGTCAAAACCGGCTCAGTTCGTTCAAAACCGGTTTGAGCCGGTCTGGTTTGGTTTGCACCGGTCAAAACCGGTTTGTGGCCCAGTTTTAGGCGGTCTGTGACGGTCTGGTCCGGTTGGATCCGATTTTAGCTGGTCTTGACCACTGTGCTTCGTTTGAATATGGTCTCATCCAGTCAAAACCGATTTCAGCCGGTCTTGTGTTGTTTGAGCATGTCAAACGGTTTGACCCGGTCAAAACCGATTTGAGCTGGTCTGGTCTGGTTTGCGCCTGTCAAAACCGGCTCAGGTCGGTCAAAACCGGTTATAGCCGTTCTGGTCTGGTTTACTCCGATCAAAACAGGTTTGTGGCCCAGTTTTAGGCGTTCTGGGCCTGTCTGGTCTGGTTTGATCCGATTTTAGCCGGTCTGGGCCGGTCTGACTCGGTTTGATCCGGTCTCATCCGGTCAAAACCGGTTTTAGCCGATCAAAACCGGTTTCAGCCGGTCTGGTGTGGTTTGAGCAGGTCAAAACCGGTTTGAGCCGGTCAAAACCGGTTTTGGCCGGTCTGGTCTGGTTTGAGTCGGTCTTCTCTGGTTTGAGATGGTCAAAACCGGTTCGAGCCAGTCAAAACCTGTTTGAGCCGGTTTGGTCTGGTTGAAGCCAGTCAAAACCGATTCGAGCCTGTCTGAGCCGGTCTGTTCCGGTTTGATTTGGTCTATTCAGGTCAAAACCGTTTTGAGTCAGTGAAAACCGGTTTTTAGCCGGTCTGGAGTGGTTTGAGCCGGTCAAAACCTGATTGAGCCATTCAAAACCGGTTTGAACCGGTCTGGTCTGGTTTGAGCCGGTTGAAACCAATTGGAGCCAGTCTGGTCCAGTTTTAGCCAGTCTGGGCCGGTCTGGTCCGGATTGATCCGGTTTCAGCCGGTCTGGGCCTGTCTGGTCCGGTTTGATCCTGTGTGAGGCGGTCTGGTCCGCTTTGATCCGGTGTCATCTGGTAAAAACCGGTTTGAGCCGATCTGGTCCGGTTTGAGCCGTTCTGGTCTGTTTTGAGCCGTTGTCAACCGGCTCAGGCTGGTCAAAACCGGTTTGAGCCGGTCTGGTCTGGTTTCAGCCGGTCAAAACCGCTTTGTGGCCCGCTTTCAGCCGGTCTGGACCGGTCTGCTCCGGTTTGATCTGGTTTCAGCAGGTCTGGGTCGGTCGAGTCCGGTTTGATCCGGTCAAAACCGCTTTGAGCCGGTCAAAACCGGTTTGAAACGGTATGATCTGTTTTGAGCCGGTCTGCTCTGGTTTGAGCCGGTCAAAACCGGTTTGAGCCGGTTTGGTCTGGTTGAAGCCAGTCAAAACCGATTCGAACCTGTCTGAGCTGGTCTGGTCCGGTTTGATCCGTTCTAATTGGATCAAAACCGGGTTGAGCTGGTGAAAACCGGTTTTAGCCGGTCTGGAGTGGTTAGAGCTGGTCAAAACCGGATTGAGCCAGTCAAAACCGGTTTCAACGGGTCTGGTCTGGTTTGAGGTGGTCCAAACCTGTTTGAGCCGGTCTGGCCCGGTTTTAGCCAGTCTGGGCTGGTCTGGTCTAGTGTGATCCGGTTTCAGCCGTTCCGGGGCTGCCTGGTCCGGTTTGATGCGGTGTGAGCCTGTCTGGTCCGGTTTGATCCGTTGTAATCTGGTAAAATCCGTTTTGAGCCGCTCTGGTCCGGTTTGAGCCGCTCTGCTGTGGTTTGAGCCGTTTGGTCTGGTTTGAACCGGTAAAAACCGGTTTCTGGCCCAGTTTAAGGCAGTCTGGGCCGGTCGGGTACGGTTTGATCCGATTTTAGCCTGTCTGGGCCAGTCTGATTCGGTTTGATCCGGTCTCATCTGGTGAAACCCGGTTTTAGCTGGTCAAAACCGGTTTCAGCTGGTCTGGTGTTGTTTGAGCCGGTCAAAATCAGTTCAAGACGTTCAAAACCGGTTTGTGCCAGTCAAAACCGCATTGAACCGGTCTGGTCTGGTTTGAGATGGTCTAATCAGGTCAAAACCGGTTTTAAGCCGCTGAAAACCGGTTTCACCCGGTCTGGAGTGGTTTGAGCCGGTCAAAACCCGTTTCAGCCAGTCAAAACCGGATTGAGGGAGTCCAAACCGGTTTGAACCGGGCTGGTCTGGTTTGTGCCGGTCAAAACCGGCTCAGGTCGGTCAAAACCGGTTTGAGCCCGTCTGGTCAGGTTTGCACCGGTCAAAACCGGTTTGTGGCACAGTTTTAGGCGGTCTGGGCCGGTCTCGTCTGGTTTGATCCGATTTTAGCCGGTCTGGGCCGGTCTGATTGGGTTTGATCTGGTTTCATCCGGTCAAAACCGGTTTTAGCCGGTCAACACCGGTTTCAGCCGGTCTGGTGTGGTTTGAGCAGGTCAAAACCGGTTTGAGCTGGTCAAATCAGGTTTGAGCCGGTCTGGTCTGGTTTGATCCGGTCTGGTCTGGTTTGAGCTGGTGAAAACCGATTCGAGCTGGTCAAAACCGGATTCAGACGTTTTGGTCTGGTTGAAGTCAGTCGAAACCAATACGAGCCTGTCTGAGCCGGTCTGTCCCGGTTTGACCCGGTCTAATCAGGTCAAAACTGGTTTGGGCCATTGAAAACCGGTTTTAGCCGGTCTGGAGTGGTTTGAGCTGGTCAAAACCGGTTTGAGCCGGTCAAAACCGGATTGAGCCAGTCAAATCCGGTTTGAACCTGTCTGGTCTGGTTTGAGCCAGTCAAAACCGATTTTAGCCGGTCTGGCCCGGTTTTAGCCGGTCTGTGCTGCTCTCATCTGGTTTGATCTGGTTTCAGCCGGTCTGGGCCTGTCCGGTCCAGTTTGATCCATTGTCGGCCAATCTGGTCCGGTTTGATACGTTGTCATCCGGTCAAAACCGGTTTGAGTCGCTCTGGTCCGGATTGAGCCTGTCTGTTCTGGTTTGAGCCAGTCTAAACCGACTCAGGCCGGTCAAAACCGGTTTCAGCCGGTCTGGCGTGGTTTGAGCCGGTCAAAACCGGTTCGAGCCATTCAAAACCGGTTTGTGCCGATCAAAACCGGATTGAACCAATCTGGAGTGGTTTGAGCTGTTCTAATCAGGTCAAAACCGCTTTAAGCCGGTAAAAACCGGTTGTACACGGTCGGGAGTGGTATGAGCTGTTCAAAACTGGTTTCAGCCGGTCAAAACGGAATTGAGGCTGTCAAAACCGGTTTGAACCGGTCTGGTCTGGTTTGAGCCATTCTAAACCATCTCAGGCCGGTCAAAACCGGTTTGAGACGGTCTGGTCTGGTTTCAGCCGGTCAAAACCGCTTTGTGGTCCGCTTTCAGCCGGTCTGGGCCGGTCTGGTCCTGTTTGATCCAGTTTCAGCTCGTCTGTGCCGGTCGAGTCTGGTTTGATCCGGTCAAAACCGCTTTGAGCCGGTGAAAACCGGTTTGAGCCGGTGTGGTCTGGTTTGAGCCGGTGCAAACCGGCTCAGGTGGGTCAAAATCGGTTTGAGCAGTTCTGGCCTGGCTTGAACCGGTCAAAACCGGTTTGTGGCCCTGTTTTAGGCAGTCTGGGGTGCTCGGGTACGGTTTGATCGGATTGTAGCTGGTCTGGGCCAGTCTGATTCGGTTTGATCCGGTTTCATCCGGACAAACCCGGTTTTAGCCGGTCAAAACTGGTTTCAGCCGGTCTGGTGTGGTTTGAGCCGGTGAAAACCGGTTTGAGCCAGTCAAAACCGGTTCGAGCCGTTCAAAACCGGTTTGTGACAATCAAAACAGGATTGAACCGGTCTGGTCTGGTTTGAGCTGTTCTAATCAGGTCAAAAAACGGTTTAAGCCGTTCAAAACTGGTTTTACACGGACTGGAGTGGTTTCAGCCGGTCAAAACCGGTTTCAGCCGGTCAAAACCGTATTGAGGCTGTCAAAACCGGTATGAACCGGTCTGGTCTGGTTTGAGCCGGTCAAATCCACTTTTTGGCCCGCTTTCAGCTGGTCTGGGCCGGTCTGGTCCTGTTTGATCCGCTTTCAGCTCATCTGGGCCGTTAGAGTCTGGTTTGCTCCGGTCAAATCCGGTTTCAGCCGGTGAAAACGGAATTGAGGCAGTCAAAACCGGTTTGAACCGGTCTGGTCTGGTTGGAGCCAGTCAAAACAGGCTCAGGAAGGTCAAAACCGGTTTGAGCCGGTCTGGTCTGGTTTGCACCAGTCAAAACCGGTTTGTGGCCCAGTTTTAGGCGGTCTGGGCCGGTCTGGTCTGGTTTGATCCGATTTTAGTCAGTCTGGGCCGGTCTGATTCGGTTTGATCCGGTCTCATCTGGTCAAAACCGGTTTTAGCCGGTCAAAACCGGTTTCAGCCGGTTTGGTGTGGTTTGAGCAGGTCAAAGCTGGTTTTAGCCAGTTGAAACCGGTTTTGGCCGGTCTGGTCTGGTTTGAGTCGGTCTGCACTGGTTTGAGCTGGTCAATACCGGTTCGAGCTGGTCAAAACCGGATTGAGCCGGTTTGGTATGGTTGAAGTCTGATGAAACCAATTCAAGCCTATCTGA
Organism: Chlorocebus sabaeus; assembly: GCF_047675955.1. Taxonomy (NCBI): domain Eukaryota; kingdom Metazoa; phylum Chordata; class Mammalia; order Primates; family Cercopithecidae; genus Chlorocebus; species Chlorocebus sabaeus. The sequence continues at coordinate 6,772 of NW_027327040.1, read as the reverse complement.
GCCGGTCTGGACCTGTTTGACCCGGTCTAATCAGGTCAAAACCTGTTTGAGCCGTTGAAAACCGGTTTTAGGCGGTCTGGAGTGGTTTAAGCTGGTCAAAACCGGATTGAGCCAGTCAAAACCGGTTTGAACCTGTCTGGTCTGGTTTGAGCCGGTCAAAACCGGTTTGAGCCGGTCAAGACGGGTTTTATCCGGTCTGTGTCGCTGTCGTCTGGTTTGATCCGGTTTCAGCCGGTCTGGGCCTGTCTGGGCCAGTTTGATCCAGTGTGAGCCAGTCTGGTCCGGTTTTATCCATTGTCATCCGGTCAAAACCGCTTTGAACCGCTCTGGTCCGGATTGAGCCCATCTGGTCTGGTTTGAGCCGGTCTAAACCGGCTCAGGCTGGTCAAAACCGGTTTGAGCCGGTCAAAACCGGTTTGAGCCGTTCTGGTCTGGTTTGAGCCGGTCTGGTCTGGTTTGAACTGGTCAAAACCGGTTTGTGGCCCAATTTTAGGCAGTCTTGGCCGGTCGGGTATGGCTTGATCCGATTTTAGCCGGTCTGGGCCGGTCTGATTCGGTTTGATCCGGTCTCATCCGGTCAAACCCGGTTTGAGCCGGTCAAAACCGGTTTCAGACGGTCTGGTGTGGTTTGAGCCAGTCAAAACCGGTTCGAGCCATTCAAAACCGGTTTGTGACGATCAAAATCCGATTGAACAGGTCTGGTCTGGTTTGAGCTGGTCTAATCAGGTCAAAATCGGTTTAAGCCGGTAAAAACGGGTTTTACCCGGTCTGGAGTAGTTTGAGCTGGTCAAAACCGGTTTCAGGCGGTCAAAACCAAATTGAGGCAGTCAAAACCGATTTGAACCTTTCTGGTCTGGTTTGAGCCGGTCAAAACCGGCTCAGGTCAGTCAAAATCGGTTTCAGCCGATCTGGTCTGGTTTCATCCAGTCAAAACCGCTTTGTGGCCCGCTTTCAGCCGGTCTGGGCTGGTCTGGTCAGGTTTGACCCGCTTTCAGGTCATCTGGGCCGGTAGAGTCTGGTTTGATCCGGTCAAAACTGCTTTGAGCCGGTCAAAACCGGTTTGAGCCGGTCTGGTCTGGTTTGAACCGGTCAAAACCGATTTGTGTCCCAGTTTTAGGCAGTCTGGGCCGGTCGGGTACAGTTTGATCCGATTTTAGCCTGTCTGGGCCGGTCTGATTCGGTATGATCCGGTCTCATCTGGTCAAACCCGGTATTAGCCGGTCAAAACCGGTTTCAGCCGGTCTGGTGTGGTTTCAGCCTGTCAAAACCGGTTCGAGCCGTTCAAAACTGGTTTGTGCCGATCAAAACCGGTTTGAACCTGTCTGGACTGGTTTGAGCTGTTCTAATCAGGTCAAAACCGCTTTAAGCTGGTAAAAACCGGTTTTACCCGGTCTGGAGTGGTATGAGCCGGTCAAAACCGGTTTCAGACGGTCAAAACAGAATTGATTCTGTCAAAACCGGTTTGAGCCGGTCAAAACCGGTTTGAGCCGGTCTGGTCTGGTTTGAGCTGGTGAAAACCGGCTCAGGTCGGTCAAAATCGGTTTGAGCCGGTCTGGCCTGGCTTGAACCAGTCAAAACCGGTTTGTGGCCCAGCTTTAGGCAGTCTGGGGCGGTCGGGTACAGTTTGATCGGATTGTAGCCTGTTTGGGCCAGTCTGATTCGGTTTGATCCGGTCTCATCCGGTGAAACCTGGTTTTAGCCGGTCAAAACCAGTTTCAGCCAGTCTTGTGTGGTTTGAGCCGGTCAAAACCGGTTCGAGCCGTTCAAAACTGGTTTGTGACGATCAAAACCGGATTGAACAGGTCTGGTCTGGTTTGAGCTGGTCTAATCAGGTCAAAATCGGTTTAAGCCGGTCAAAAACGGTTTTACCCGGACTGGAGTGGTTTTAGCCGGTCAAAACCGGTTTCAGCTGGTCAAAACCGAATTGAGGCTGTCAAAACGGGTTTGAACCGGTCTGGTCTGGTTTGAGCCGGTCAAAACCGGCTCAGGTAGGTCAAAATCGGTTTGAGCATATCTGGTCTGGTTTCAGCCGGTCAAAACCACTTTGTGGCCCGCTTTCAGCCGGTCTGGGCCGGTCTGGTCCTGTTTGATCCGCTTTCAGCTCATCTGGGCCGGTAGAGTCTGGTTTGATCCGGTCAAAACCGTTTTGAGCCGGTCAAAACCGGTTTGAGATTGTCTGGTCTTGTTTGAGCTGGTCTGGTCTGGTTTGAGCTGGTCAAAACCGGTTCGAGCCGGTGAAAACTGGATTGAGCCTGTTTGGTCTGGTTAAAGTCAGTCTAAACCAATTCGAGCCTGTCTGAGCCGGTCTAGTCCGGTTTGACCCGGTCTAATCACGTCAAAACCAGTTTTGGCCATTGAAAACGGTTTTAGCCAGTCTGGAGTTGTTTGACCTGGTCAAAACCGGTTTGAGCCGGTCAAAACCGGATTGAGCCAGTCTAAACCTGTTTGAACCTGTCTCGTCTGGTTTGAGCCTGTCAAAGCCGATTTGAGCCGGTCTGGCGCAGTGTTAGCCGTTTTGTGCCCCTCATCTGGTTTGATCCGGTTTCAGCCGGTCTGGGACTGTCTGGAGAAGTTCGATCCGGTGTGAGCCAGTCTGGTCCGGTTTGATCTGTTGTCATCCGGTCAAAACCGGTTTGAACCGCTCTGGTCCGGATTGAGCCTGTCTGGTCTGGTTTGAGCCAGTCTAAACCGGCTCAGATCAGTCAAAACCGGTTTGAGCCGGTCTGGTCTGGTTTGAGCCAGTCAAAACCGGTTTGTGTCCCGGTTTCCGCCGGTGTGGGCTGGTCTGCTCCGGTTTGATCTCGTTTCAGCTGGTCTGGGTCGGTCAAGTCTGGTTTGATCCGGTCAAAAACGCTTTCAGCTGGTCAAAACCGGTTTGAAACGGTATGATCTGGTTTGAGCCGGTCTGCTCTGGTTTGAGCTGGTCAAAAACCGGTTCGAGCCGGTCAAAAGCGCTTTGAGCCGGACTGGTCTGGTTTGAACCGGTCAAAACCGGTTTGTGGCCCAGTTTTAGGCATTCTGGGCTGGTCTGGTCCGGTTTGATCCGATTTTAGCCGGTCTGGGCCCGTCTGATTCGGTTTGATCCGGCCTCATCTGGTCAAAACCGGTTTTAGCCGGTCAAAACCGGTTTCAGCCTGTGTGGTGTCGTTTGAGCAGTTCAAAACCGGTTTGACCCGGTCAAAACAGGTTTGAGCCGGTCTGGTCTGGTTTGAGCCGGTCTGGTCTGGATTTAGCCGGTCAAAACCTGTTTGAGCCGGTTTGGTCTGGTTGAAGCCGGTCAAAACCGATTCGAGCCTGACTGAGCCGGTCTGGTCCGGTTTGATCCGGTCTAATCAGATCAAAACCGGTTTGAGCCAGTGAACACCCGTTTTAGCCAGTCTGGAATGGTTTGAGCCGGTCAAAACCAGATTGAACCAGTCAAAACTGGTTTGAACCGGTCTGGTCTTGATTGAGCTGGTCAAAAGAGGCTCAGGTCGATCAAAATAGGTTTGAGCCGGTCTGACCTGGTTTGAACCGGTCAAAACCGGTTTGTTTCCCAGTTTTAGGCAGTCTGGGCAGGTCGGGTATGGTTTGATCCGATTTTAGCCGGTCTGGGCTGTTCTGATTCGGTTTGATCCGGTCTCATCCGGACAAACCCGGTTTGAGCCGGTCAAAACCGGTTTCAGCCGGTCTGGTGTGGTTTGAGCCAGTCAAAACCGGTTCGAGCCGTTCAAAACCGCTTTGTGACGATCAAAACCGGATTGAACCTGTCTGGTCTGGTTTGAGCTGGTCTAATCAGGTCAAAACCGGTTTAAGCCGGTAAAAACGGGTTTTACCCAGTCTGGAGTGGTTTGAGCCGGTCAAAACCGGTTTGAGGCGCTCAAAACCAAATTGAGGCAGTCAAAACCGGTTTGAACCGGTCTGGTTTGGTTTGAGCCAGTCAAAACCGGCTCAGGTCTGTCAAAAACGTTTTGAGCCGATCTGGTCTGGTTTCAGCCAGTCAAAACCGCTTTGTGGCCCGCTTTCAGCCGGTCTGTACCGGTCTGGTCCTGTTTGACCCGCTTTCAGCTCATCTGGGCCGGTAGAGTCTAGTTTGATCCGGTCAAAACCGCTTTGAGCCGGTGAAAACCGGTTTGAGCCGGTCTGCTCTGTTTTGAACTGGTCAAAACCGGTTTGTGTCCCAGTATTAGGCGGTCTGGGATGGTCTGCTCCAGTTTGATCCGGTTTCAGCTGGTCTGGGACCGTCGAGTCCGGTTAGATGCGGTCAAAACCACTTTGAGACGGTCAAAACCGGTTTGAGCCGGTCTGGTCTGGTTTGAGCCTGTGAAAACCGGCTCAGGTCGGTCAAAATCGGTTTGAGCCGGTCTGGCCTGGCTTGAACCGGTCAAAACTGGTTTGTGGCGCAGTTTTAGGCAGTCTGGGGCAGTCGGGTACGGTTTGATCGGATTGTAGCCGGTCTGGGCCAGTCTGATTCGGTTTGTTCTGGTCTCATCCGGTCAAACCAGGTTTTAGGTGGTCAAAACCGGTTTCAGCCGGTGTGGTGTGGTTTGAGCCGGTCAAAAACGGTTTGAGCCGTTCAAAACCGATTTGTGACGATCAAAACCGGATTGAACCGGTCTGGTCTGGTTTGAGCTGGTGTAATCAGGTCAAAAACGGTTTAAGCCGGTCAAAACCGGTTTTACCCCGGACTGGAGTGGTTTGAGACGGTCAAAACCGGTTTCAGCTGGTCAAAACCGAATTGAGGCTCTCAAAACCGGTTTGAACCGGTCTGGTCTGGTTTGAGCCAGTCAAAACCGGCTCAGGTCGCTCAAAATCGGTTTGAGCCTATCTGGTCTGGTTTCAGGCGGTCAAAACCACTTTGTGGCCCGCTTTCAGCCGGTCTGTGCCGGTCTGGTCCTGTTTTTACCACTTTCACCTCATCTGGGCCGGTAGAGTCTGGTTTGTTCCGGTCAAAACCGCTTTGAGCCGGTCAAAACCGGTTTGAGCCGGTGTGGCCTGGCTTGAACCTGTCAAAACCGGTTTGTGGCCCAGTTTTAGGCAGTCTGGGGCGGTCGGGTATGGTTTGATCGGATTGTAGCCAGTCTGGGCCAGTCTGATTCGGTTTGATACGGTCTCATCCGGTCAAACCCGGTTTTAGCCGGTCAAAACCGGTTTCAGCCGGTCTGGTGTGGTTTGAGCAGGTCAAAACCGGTTTGAGCCGCTCTGGTCTGGTTTGAGCCGGTCTGGTCTGGTTTGAGCTGGTCAAAACAGGTTCGAGCCAGTGAAAACTGAATTGAGCCGGTTTGGTCTGGTTGAAGTCAGTCGAAACCAATTCAAGCCTGTCTGAGCCGGTCTGGTCCGGTTTGACCCGGTCTAATCAGGTCAAAACCGGTTTGGGCCGTTGAAAAACCGGTTTTAACCGGTCTGGAGTGGTTTGAGCTGGTCAAAACCGGTTTCAGCTGGTCAAAACCGAATTGAGGCTGTCAAAACCGGTTTGACCAGGTCTGGTCTGGTTTGAGCTGGTCAAAACCGCCTCAGGTCGGTCAAAATCGGTTTGAGCCTATCTGGTCTGGTTTCATCCGGTCAAAACCACTTTGTGGCACGCTTTCAACCGGTCTGGGCCGGTCTGATCCTGTTTGACCCGTTTTCAGCTCATCTGGGCCAGTATAGTCTGGTTTGATCCGGTCAAAAATGCTTTGAGCCGGTCAAAACCAGTTTGAGCCGGTCCAAACCGGTTTGAGCCACTCAAAACCGGATTGAGGCAGTCAAAACCGGTTTGAACCGGTCTGGTCTGGTTGGAGCCGGTCAAAACCGGCTCAGGATGGTCAAAACCGGTTTTGAGCCCGTCTGGTCTGGTTTGCACCGATGAAAACCGGTTTGTGGCCCAGTTTTACGCGGTCTGGGCTGGTCTGGTCCGGTTTGATGTGATTTTAGCAGGTCTGGGTCGGTCTGATTCAGTTTGATCTGGTCTCGTCCGGTCAAAACCGGTTTTAGTCAGTCAAAAACGGTTTCAGCCGGTCTGGTGTGGTTTGAGCAGGTCAAAACCGGTTTGAGCCGGTCTGGTCTGGTTTGAGCCGGTCTAGTCTGGTTTGAGCTGGTCAAAACCGGTTCGAGCCAGTGAAAACTGGATTCAGCCGGTTTGGTCTGGTTGAATTCAGTCGAAACAAATTCGAGCCTGTCTGAGCCGATCTGGTTCGGTTTGACCCGGTGTAATCACGTCAAAACCAGTCTGGGCCGTTGAAAACCGGTTTTAGCCAGTCTGGAGTGGTTTGAGCTGTTCAAAACCGGTTTGAGCCGGTCAAAACAGGATTGAGCCAGTCTAAACCAGTTTGAATCTGTCTGGTGTGGTTTGAGCCGGTCAAAGCCTATTTGAGCCGGTCTGGCCTGATTTTAGCCGGTCTGTGCCACTCTCGTCTGGTTTGATCCAGTTTCAGCTGGTCTGGGCCAGTCTGGGCCAGTTCGATCCGGTGTGAGCCAGTCTGCTCCGGTTTGATCCGTTGTCATCCGGTCAAAACCGGTTTGAACCGCTCTGGTCCGGATTGAACCGGTCTGGTCTGGTTTGAGCCAGTCTAAACCAGCTCAGGTCGTTCAAAACCGGTTGGAGCCGGTCTGGTCTGGTTTGAGCCCTTCTAAACCATCTCAGGCCAGTCAAAACCGGTTTGAGCCGGTCTGGTCTGGTTTCAGCCGGTCAAAACCGCATTGTGGCCCGCTTTCAGCCGGTCTGGGCCAGTCTGGTCCTGTTTGATCCGGTTCCAGCTTGTCTGTGCCGGTCGAGAATGGTTTGATCTGGTCAAAACCGCTTTGAGCCGGTCAA